>NC_073739.1:5552611-5852611 GCF_023634155.1 Falco peregrinus
CTTCCTCTTTCCCATGGAAGCCCTCCAGATAAGTTAGCACCCAAGGAAGCAAGGGTTTCCCCAAGCTTTTCTGACACAGAGAGCTCCCCACCAACTGGAAGAATGAAACAGCACTCCCTCCCTGTTTTCTTACAACCTTCCAGTTTTGTGGCCAGCTGACTCCTCAGTTGGCCTCACCAACTGCTAACACCCCTCCTGACCTGGCTCCAGGTGAGCTGGCTTTCCTACCAAGGCACTTGCACAGGCGAAGGGTCTCAGGCAGGCAAGGGGCGGCTTTAAAAAGTAGTTGCCATCAGCTGCTGGCTCAGATGCCTGCCCTGATCTCTAGAACACAAGCAGCTCTTCAACCCAACCCCACCAAAACGATGCAATAAAGTCTAATTATTTTTTTGGTGAGAGGCATCCAGAACAGCTTCTCTGACCTGTTTGAAGTGAACAATACTCCTACAGTGTCTATCAGTGTTCAGTATCACCCTTTGGCGTACATCTCCATCAGTGTAAATGTCACCTTGGCACTGTGGCTGCTCTCTCAGAGGTGGATGTTACCAGCGACGGTTGCTGGAGGCAAAAGTGTCCCTAGTGGCCTGGCAGTCAAACCTGTGAAATCTCAGTGGAAACCTTCAAAGGCAAGAGCAAAGGAACAAAATAAATAAACCAAGAGATTGAATCTGAGAAATTTCTCCATGTTTCCCCTTTTCAGGTCCTTCTAAAGCTTCTATTTTAATATTAGCTGCTTTTAAGCTGTAGTTAGCTTAAGCTTCCAAAAGAAGTTTGGATTTCTGAACTGGGACTCTTTTTTTATATATATAATTTTAAAAAATGTCAGATTGATTCAGACTGGCAATTTCAGAACTTTCTGTCAAAAGCATTTCTTAATTAAAATGTAACTGAAAGAAACCATTTTCAGAAAATGGTTTTGTTGTGAAAGTGCTGATTTAAACAGCTTCCAAATTTGCCTTAAGAAAAAACAAAAACTCAGAAAATCCTCGATGAACTCTGCTTGGGACTGTCGACAATATCAGGCATACTGTGCATTATATATGCAACGATCCCACCTGTCTGCACAGAGCTCCTTTCCACCTTGCGTTTTGGGTGCCAGGTAAAGATCCATGTGGGGATTGTGTCTATGCTGTTGCCCTGGATCTACCCAGGACATTATGGATGGGTCAGAGGCCCCCAAGGACATTTTTTCGTATTTACACAGTCATCCATAACTAAATCTAACAGACAACACCACACATTCAGCAGTGGGGAAATCAAATGGACTGATGTGTTTTTCAGACAGATCGAGACAGAAAGTCCACAGTTTAAAGGTTTATAACTTCGGTGCTTAGAGACCTCCAGGTCACTTCAAATCAAAATGTGAAAAACTTGAGATAAAAAAAAATTCCGTTCTCTAATGCCTCCCTTCTTTCCTTCTAGTTCCCCAGAGACACAAGGAGATCCTGCCATAACTTTAAAACATTCAGCTGTAAAATAAAAAATTTATAAGGTATTTCACATACATTCAGGTAAAACTAGGAGCCTTCGTTTGCCAGTCAGCTTCCCATTTATTACAGTTTAGAATATTTAGCTTTAGCAGCTCTTTCTCTTGTGACTGCTTGTTCCTTGTCCTTCCACCATTTAACTTTTTATCTTTCTCTGTAATATGGCACAGCAGTGCCCATCTTTGTCTTCAGCATCCCTTCCCTGTTAGCGTCCTCTCTTCTTGGCTCGTCCCAGATTATCTGATCCAGACGCAGGCTTGAGTAATCCTAGTGGATTTTTTGTTGTTGTTTATATGTGAATACACACACACACACACATGTACAGACAACAAACAAAAAAGATATGTATGTGTGTGTATAAATACATATGCGTATACTTGTATAATATGGGCTATATACACATAACAGGTATGCAAGATCTATACATATGTCCCATTCAAAAGATGCACAGACAAATGAAAGCTCCAAGATAATGAATGTACAATGACATATATCAGATGATATAAGTGGTCTCAGAATACAACATATAAGGAAACTAAAAGAGAAAATGTGGTGTGACCCGAAGACCGGAGAAAGACCCGGATAAACTTTTTGCCATCAGTATTAGGTTCCTCCCAGTGTTTCAGCAGACATTAAAGTGAAGTGGTGTAACAGTAACATGAAAAGCTTTAAAGAGCAGTTAGTTTCACAGCATGAGATGCTCTGTATGTAAAATTACAGAGTTTATAATACATTCCTAGTCTGCAGATCTGGTTGGCTCAGTGGACCTAAGTGCTTTATAAGAGCACATATAAATACGTAGGCTAAAAATGCTCCAAGTAGACCATGACACAATAAACTTAACTGCTGTGTTATGGGATAATGTGTCAAGAATTCCTGTTTTAATAACTACTTGATTACCTACTTACTCAATCTGGTGAATATTATGTGTTTTCTGGTAAGGACCATTGGGTAAATACATAATTAAAGAATCCCTGAAATATTCATTCTGAGAACTTTTTTCCACAACAAGAACAAGAGAAGACTAACTTAGGCGCCAGAGGCAACACGGCTGCGAAAGGCTACACCCAAACAATACTCTAAACAAGACTTCAGGAGACAAAGGCCAAAAAATTTAAATTAAGGGTGAAATATCTATGCTGACACACAAGTTGTTGTCCTTAAAATAAAGAGAAAAGAAAATGAGGGGAGCAAGAGAGAGAGTGGGAATGAGCTATTAGGGAATTAATGTCAGAAAGTCAGCCCTGATTTTTAAGCCTAATTCTAAATGTCCAGATTTATGTCAATTTAAATGGGGTATGCTCTGTATCTATAAAAATATTCATTTATACTTCCTACAGCAGTAGCAAGCAACTCGATTAATCCACACTAGATATTTCAATTGCATCACTGTTGCGATGCACATGGAAGGGTGCACGATAATCTGCTTTCCTACATGCTCTTCAGCAGCACCACAGTGGGACAAATACAGTCACTTTGCTTCAGCCTCACACGCTGATTCAGTGATAGAATAAAGTACTTCACAGATTAGCTTAGTCTGCAGCACTTAAAGGTCAGGATTTATTGTAATGTAAATCACAAAGCAATTTTATCTTGACAGAGATTACATACTGTTACAATATTTCTCGCTGAATCTAGTGATGCGTTTGCTTTTTCTTTGCAACTGCTGTGCAAAATTGGACTTTAGCCCAGAAAGGAAAAAGGGATGGCAGCCTGTTTGGTTTTTCAGCAACAACTTAATTTCTCTTCAGATCTTTCGGCACTACGAAAGAAAAGTATTTTAAACAAAAAAAAAAAAAAAAAACCACAAACCAGCCACACCAAAACCCTTCCATATATACTAGCAAACCTTTTAGAAGGGAAAAGCGTTTTGTGTTGATGTTGGGCAGGACATCCACCGAGTCATCCTGCAGTATAACGGTACTTAACTCCTGTTAGCTGGAACTCAATTATCTCATTACACAATGCTGAAGCAGCATCCTGTCATGTAATTCAAAATGCATTTATTAAAAAAAATAATAAAAAAAATTAAAAATTTCTACATTTATATCCTAAGACTACAATAGTAGCAAGCCAGTGCTTGAGCAGGTGCTCCACTCGCAGGGAAACTGTTTGGGTGACGTGGTGCCAGGGCTGCAGGGCACCGGCCCCTTCACAGGGGCGAAATCTGCCGTTGTTTATCACGCCTACAGACCACGAGCTCCCTGTGTCAGCACTGTCAGGCAGCCACAGCATTAACAAACACAGCAACTTGTGCTCGTCTTCAGAGAGGCAACCGCAGGGATCACGGGTGGGTGCCCAGAGCCGCGTGAAGGTGCTGCCCAGGGAGGGTTTCGGGGTCGCCTCTGGTACCAAGTACACACAACTCTCCAGCTAACCCAAACCCGCACGTGCCCAGGGATGCAACGGTCCAAATCCACCTGGAAAGTGCCTTGTGGGATGAGCAGAGCTGGTGGCATCGGGAGGCTGTGCGGAGAGGGATGCTGCCCCTGAGAGTGACTCCCGTAAGGCAGCGGAGCCTGGCATTAGAAGCAGGACAAGCTCAGTTCCTCCTTCGCCCGAAAGTCTTGCTGCTTTCCCAGTCTTTCTTTCAAAGGTTGGTAGTTTGGGGGCAAACCAGGCATTTCAGTGAACTCCCTTTGGTGTTGAAAACAGAAGGGAGGAGGACAGGAAAACACAATGCAGGGTGGAGAAACTTGGAGAGAGGCAGCAGCATTTTTATAGTCCTGTCTACCACAACCCTGGCTTGATGTGGTGACTTGATAAGATGTTGAGTTATGCAACCGATCCCACAGACGTACTATCACATTAATTTTGGGCCCTTGAACGTAGCTAGACTCGCTGACCTCAGTCTGAGCTTGTAGTTAGGATAAACAAGTTGCTCTGCCAGTGTACAAATCAAGTCTGGAATTTGAAAAGTCATTAAGACAATAAACACGATGCTAAGTTTACAGATTCACTTTTCCAAGCGAAATCACACTTTAGGCTATATTAAGAAAGCTCTCTTTTTCAGTCAAAAATGCAGAGCTGCATATAAACATACAGTTGTACAACTGCTGTGTATATTTTATATTTAGATGAAATGGCAAGTTAGCAAATCCTGATGGATTTTCTGGATTCCTTTCACTGAATTCCCACCCTTTACATTTGTTTTTCTTTCATAAGGTAGGATTTTAAAATGCAAATATAGCAAAGAAATAAAATCCATCATGCACTCCTGGATCCTGTTCCGGGGCTGAGTAAGGATGCCAATTAGTACTCACAAAGCTTGCTTCTAATGAGCAAGATAAGCAGGTGTTCATGGAAAACTGCAATTTTTAGGTAATTCTACAGTTTATGAAACTTTGTATTTATTTCAAAATGCAGTTAACATTAAAGCAGTTGAAACAACGGATTCTTGAGCCATATTAGCATGTGTCTCAGAATACGAAGTACGAGTAGGAAACTGTCAGACATCAGGAACAGCTTACATAAAAATAGTAAGAACGTGCAAGAATTAGATCCTTGTTTGTATTAGGTTTTTTAATTGTACACATTGGGCTGAGTAAACAGGGCTGTTGACCTGGCTAGCCTGGTTTTAGGGTATATTGTTTATTTACACAGAGATTTTCTAAGCTACAAAAACAAACAAACAAACAAATAAATAACAAAATAAACCTTCCACATGAATTTTAGACCACTCTTTTGGCACCAGCTCAGTTCTAGCCAAAGAGAATGCATTTTAATCAATTTCAGAACACATAAGTTTCTTTCCATCCCTCCAGAGCAAAGATTCCTTAGTTTATTAATTTTAGCATCATTAACCTTCCATGTAAATATTTCTTTCCAAAGTTGAAAAGAAAAACAGCCTCAGAAGCAGCCACCAGGTTCCTGGGTTTGTTAACGCATACATTTTACATTTTACAGACTGCAATCAGAGCCGGCTAACAGCACATTTAGGTAATTTTGACTTTTAGATCTGCCAGTGCAAATATATAACATCCTTTCAATGATCACAAATGAAATCTGATTTCTATCACACAAATGAAATGAAATCTGTACACTACCCCCTGCACTTTTTTAGGTGGCCATTTAGCAATCAGAAGCAACAAGAAATCGAATGTTACTAGCTTGTGCCAAATTAAAACAAGGTCATAGCTTTATTGGGGTTATAGTTTGTTTATTCTTTTATCTCTCATACTTGTATTAATCACAGATCTTCACAGGAGCTTCAAAACAGTTTCCAGAGTTAGTAATTTCCTACGGATTGCATATGTTGTCCTTTGTTTCTAGAACAGAATCTGAATTAACACGTTTATTTGCCTTTAAGCATGCATGCTAACACAAGATAGCCCGATGTGCTCAGGGCAGCACCGTGAGCTCAGTGTCAGGTGCTGTCTGCAGAAAGATGCCATGGAGGGCCCCTAAAACCGCCTCAGTACAGAAACTGAGAGCCCCCAGACCCTCCCCACGACTCCCTGGGCCTGCCACTGCTCCACTGCCTTGCAGGAACCTGAAGAAGAAGCGATGCTGCAGGTACCAGCTTAATTGATGCAGCCAAAACTTTAGTTAGCATGATGCAAGGTTTCAACAGACAAATTTCAGGCAGGTGCAGAGATGCAGTAATTTCAGATGTCACCATCCTTTCTGCCTTTGAAATCCCTGTGCCAAAACCCGAGGTCTACCATAACAAAAGATGCAGAAGGAGAGTGAGTTTGCCCTTTATCCGGCTTAATCCACTATGAAAAACTGTGAGAGCACTGAGGTTGCCAGGCTGTGTGACTGCAGGGAGAAGGTGCTGTCCCTTCCATTGGTGCCTGCTGTGGATCCCGCAGCACCCATCAGTACAAAGCCTCACCCGATGCGCCCCATCCCAGCGCTGCCCCTCTGAGCACCCCCGCGCCGCTCTGTGGGACAGGTCTCTGGATAGATCCAGCACTGCAGGACTAGAGAAACCACATGCATTTAATTTCCACTCTGTTTGCAACATACTGCCCGTGCTGAAAAGGCATTTTCCTTGTTTCTGCCACTCGTCATGTTTCATCTTGCTGAAGCATAAGGCAAATGCCTGCCGACCATCCCATATTTGACATCAGGTGTGCTGGGTGCACAAAGGCTATGCAGAACAGCCGACTGGTTCATCACATGTGGGTGTCCTGGTTTTGGCTGGGACAGAGGTAATTTTCTTCTTAGTAGCTGGTGCAGCACTGGGTTTTGGGTCTAGTGAGAGCAAAGCTGATAACGCGGTGATGTTTTAGCTGTTGATAAGCAGTGCTTGCTCTGATCAAGGACTTTTCTCATTGGAATGGACATCCTACAGAGGGAGTTATCCTTGTTTCAGCCGGGGCAGAGCTTATTTTCTCCGTAGTAGCCAGTGCAATACTGTGTTTTGGATTTAGAAGGATAACATTAATAACACACTGATGTTTTAGTTGTTGATAAGTCGTGCTTACTCTAAATCAAGGACATTTTCAGCTGGAATGGACATTCTTTGAAGAAGCAAGGTATCCTGATTCCAGCTGCGATAGAGCTAATATTGTTCTTAGTAGCCAGTAAAAAATGCGGTGTTTTGGATTTGGTGTGAGAACAGTGTTGATAACACACTGATGTTTTAGTTGTTGGCAAGTCGTGCTTACTTGGAATCAAGGACTTTTCCAATTTCACATGCTTTGCCAGGGAGTAGGTGCACAAGCTGCAAGGGAGCAGCGCCAGGACAGCTGCCCCGAGCTAGCTGAAAGGACATTCCCTGCCATGGAATGTCCTGCTTGGTATTGAAGGGGGGGGGGGGGGGGGCGGAGGAGGGTGCGCTGCTGCCAGCAGATCACTGTTGGGGGACTGGCTGGGCACTGTTCAGTGGGGAGTGAGCAGTTGTGCATCGCTTGGGGTTTTTTCACTTTCCATTTCTGTCTCCTTTCCATTACTGTTATTTTAATTTTACTTCAAATATTAAATTTTTCTTATCTCAGCCCTTGAGTTTTACCATTTTTCCTAATCCCCCCTCCCATCCCACTGGGCAGCAGAGTGGGGGAGTGAGCGAGCGGCTGCCTGGTACTTAGTTGCCAGCTGGGGTTCAACCACAACAGTGATACCTTAACATCCACAGGGGAGAAGCAGATGCAGATTTATCCTTCACCCTTATCACAACCTCACAAAACTGTCTGCAGTTTAATTGTTTTTACCCCTTTTAAAAACTCACATGAATAATAAATACACAGTAAAATAAAAATACCTGGAGGCTGGCCACACGTAGAATATCAAGATTCCTGCGCATGAAGAGGGTAATAACTGCAAAAGCAGCTATGCGATTTACGAAGTTAAAGTCACCTCTGAGGGGTGTGGGGGTGCTTATTTTCCGATGGTAGTGAGGGGTTTGAAAGTCCATTAGGTTCAAGGGCCAAGACCCTTGTGACTGAAATACCTACCTCCTGTGGTTTGCAGTGGAAATCAGGCTGCAAATCCATTAGTTACTTGGATGTGATGTGAATATTTCATTTCAGAGCTCTGCACAATGTGTCCAAAAGGGCCATTGAAAAGAAGCAAATAGGCACTTTGCTGAAATACTTTTTTAAATGGTCAACCAGCACAATTGCTTTTATGCAGGGGGAGAAAATTTTACTGCAGTAAACACTAATGGAAGATAAATTTTCACCCATTTGAGCATATTTTAATAAAAAATGCTCTTTGTTAAAAAAGACAAGTTACTGCATTGTATCTCTATCACACCTAGGAGAAGAATTTAAATGTGTGAAATAACAAAGCTCTGCAATCTTTCTGAGAAAAAGCAGTATAGGAACAGTACCAAAACAACTTCACTCTAGGCAATAAACAATAATTTCTGTAGTTTTTTTTATTTAGGCACACCCAAGTAATGTGCTGCCCCCAACTTTTTAGAGCTTGGGTACGAAATTGACCTTGACACAGGAGAACAGAACAATAAAAAGGACCCCCATGGGGACAGAGGAGGAGGAGAAGAGGTGCAACACCATCAGATGAAGTGACCATTGATCAAAAAATGTGGCAAGCAGAAACGTCCCAGTCATTTTATTGCTGCTTGGTTTTATCACTCTACTTTCCCCTGTAAGCAAGGTGAGGGTTGTGACAGGGCTAGCAAAATGAGGGGGGCGACCACAGACCAGGCAAGCCTCGAGGTGCTGGAGGGAGGCAAGAGGGATGCTGAGAGCAGCAGCATGCAAAAATTGACAGCTGACAAGTTCGGGACAGGGGCAGCCACAGATGCTGTTTGATGGAGCATCTCCAGAGGCAGGACTGCGCAATGGGCAGCACCGCCAGGGCGAAGCACAGCGGGTCCAGCATGGGGGAGAGGTGGGCATGAGAGACGACTTTGCAAGGGGCCTTCTGAAGAGCAGGGCACAGAACTGCAAAGCCCAGAGTAAAGGAAGGTGCATGCCTGAGGTGGGAAATAATTAGGGCATGGGTGAACTCCCTGGTGGTTAGGACAGAAAAAGCAGTTGTAACCTCCCCACCGAGGAATAAAAGACAACAAAATGACTAGCGCATCTTTGCACAAGTATATATTTTCACAGTCAATTCCGCACATCACAAGCAATTAAATCTTCATTCTGTCCGTTTTTATTTCAGGATACAGCTGCAAGGTGATCCAGCACTGAAACACGAGCTTTCTGCACACACTAAATGCTCAGCTCTCATTTGCGTGGCACAGAAGTTGTGCATTAGCTGATGAATCGCAACTACACGGGTGGAAGCAGCCCGCAGGGTTTAAGGTGTGTGTGCACACCAAGGGAGAGAAAAGATTCCGCCACAAACATTCCACCTGACATTTGCTTCTGCTGGTTTTGCTCTTACACGCAACTTCAGATCCCACTTTTTAGTCGTAACAATGGGCCCCCCTAGTGGCTAAAGGCAAAATCGACGAATTTTGTCCTCTTCTATTAAATTACCTTTTCACACCGCAGCGTATCCCATACCATCACCCAGTGGAAGCTGCCCGCTTGTAGAAAAGGGAGCACGAAAAGGTATGGTTAACTTCTCCACAACTTTTTTTAAACCATAAAGCACAGCTACAGCGATACATACTCCTACTGAGCTGTTTCATTAAGCAATCCAGTCACAAATTCCCCCCGCGGATCACTAACATGGCACAGAAACCACACCTCATAAACACCTAGGTTTTTCAAAAGTAAAAATATAAATTATTTTTTTTTCTGTTAAGGCTGCTCTGGCTAGGATGTAATCAATTTTTCAAAAAGAACTGTGTGGGAAAGAGAACATGCATTACCTTTTATTTTCTTTTTTAATTCACAAAAATGAGTCATGCTAACACTTTTCCAAGTCATGATATTCAGTGTAATGATTTAGATGCTGTTAGCACTGCCACTGTTTTTATAAACGTGGCAGCCATTATAAACAGGTATAATGAGTTCACTTACACAGCTACAGACACCAGAACCTATTTTTTTAGCTGAACAAGTCTCAGGCAGGACAGTGGGAGTTATGTTTTGTTCTTCTAAAAGTACCAGGGGGAATTACCTAACTTCCAACGGGACTGAAGAACTGACTTGTTTAATGCATCCTTCAAACTGCAAAATCTCAAGCAGGATTTTTTCTCAGCATCGAGGAACACTGGAGAAGAAGGGGTGACGAGGACGATGGACAACAAGTCATATTCTTTAAGCCTGCACAAATTCTTTTCTGTTTTGTTTTGTTTTTTTTTTTAAGGCCTTTGTAAAGCAGGTCTGTATTGTGAGCTCTATCAACTAGCATTTTTTACTAATTTCATTTTACTTCGCTTGTTTGCCTGTGATTCGTTTTTACATATATACAGCAATCACGACTACCGTACAGGTATTTTACTGCTCTCCTTTTTGCATTCCCTGGGACGTACAGCACATTACCGTACAGTTTCAGCCTGTGTAGTTCTGCCCTTCACTAAACAAGACAGCACTAGGTGGCTGGGTTTTTTCCCCCCCCATCACAAACAGATTAAAATAGATCTGTGTATTATATGAGCTTGCACAACTCCTTTTTCAGTGGGTAACTAAGTCACATCTTTCTTATCCTGCATTTACAGCTGGGACAGTTGCTGTGTTGCAACCAACCTCTAGGCCTCCAGCAGATGGCTGGGAAGGGCTCCTTCCAAAACCTGGGGAAGTCCTTCAAGCAAGACAAGGTTACAGGACTTGGTGTAAATTACTGCAAGTTTCTGGCAACATAAATTGTCCAAATTCTGCTCACACTAATAAAGCAGACATTATTGCCAGGCAAACTCCAACACCACTTTCTAAAAAAAAACCACAAAAAAAAAAAACCAAAAAACCCAAAACAAAACAAAAAACACACCAAACCCAAAACAAAAAAAAAAACCAAACAAAAAAGACCCTTGCAAAAGTTCATTGCATGAAATTACAGTTAAAATAATGCATTCATAATTAAGCTTTAAAATAATAATTAAACAAAAATATCCAGGTGTTTTAACAGGCATTTCTGCAAAACGTTCTAGGCAATCGTATTTATAAATGTGTTTTAATTGGAGCTAGGTATGGATCTCTCTCAGTAAAGCAGCCCTTTCCTGCTGAGCCCGTTCTTTGTTCCTTTAAGAGCAGTATTTTAAAGGAATTATTCCTTTAAATTTATTTATTTATTTATCTGGAATTCCTTTAAATATTCCTTTGTAAGTGAAGTGGTTTTCAAAATAGTAAGGCTAAAAAGTGGCAAATAGACCCTCCACTGGCTAAACATTGACACACCATTCCAAGAAGACCTACATATGGAAATTTCCCACTTATTATATATTCTGCAAGCTATCACTTCTGACTGCTGGTAATTGCCAACACGTTCAGTTTGCTTAGCAACAGTTTTACAGTAGATGAACCATTTGCACTACCGTAAAAGCAAGATACTTGCAGATTCTCTACATGTTTATGACTTTTCTAGTGATTTTCTGTTAATGCGTGTGACATTAGTGGGACTGTCCAAATGGATTTTCCCTTGGCATACCTTAAGGAAGGTAGAAGCCCTCAAAACACCAACCTCTTTTTCCCTCTGTGGAAATGATTTTGCTACTCAAGGAAGACACCATTCTCAGCATCCCTACGGACTCACTTCACTGGCAATTATCCCTCTCCTAGAGCACTACAGAAAACAACTGCTGCAAAAGTTTTGCTAGTGCCAGCCAGTACCCTCTACAAACCCTTGACCCAACGGAAAGATCAAACTAAAATGCAGCTCTCGCTTCCTATGTGGCTCTGTGCACAGCAAGGTGTGCAGTCACAGACATTATCTACTGAATAGCAGGACTCAGTTCAACAGAAACAGGTAAAGGGTTGTTTATGTGAGCACTGCATCTCTCGGATGCGAGTCAACAAAAAACTCCCAACCAACAGGAGGGGTTACGAGCAATTGCAAGCAATCTGTGCGTGTCCTGGTTTTGGCTGGGATAGAGTTAATTTTCTTTTCAGCTGCTACAATGCTGTGGTTTTATTTAGTATGAGAATAATGTTGACAACACAGTGATGGTTTTAGTAGTAGCTGGGTGATGTTTATACTAAATCAGGGACTTTTCAGTTTCTTCGGGCCCTGCCAGCGAGAGGGCTGGAGGGGGCACAAGAAACTGGGAGGGGACACAGCCAGGACAGCTGATCCCAACTGGCCAAAGGAATATTCTGTACCACAGAACGTCCTGCTTAATATATAAACCAGGAGGAGTTGGCTGGGGCTGGCTGGGCATCGCTCAGCGGGCAGTGAGCGGTTGCATTGTGCATTACTTGGGTGTTTTTTCCCTTCCCTTCAGATTCTACCCCTCTCCCCTTCTCCCTCCTTTTATTATAAATTTTATTTTAATTATTAAATTGTTCTTATCTCAACCCTTGAGTTTTACCTTTTTTTCCCCCGAATCTCCTCCTCATCCCTTGGCAGGGGGGGGGGTGTGCATGTGGTGTGTGAGCGAGCGGCTGCCTAGTGCTCAGTTGCTGGCTGGAGTTAAACCACAACAGTGCAACTGGGTTTACTGCAGCCATCCTTATCTTCTGTTCTCATGTAATTTGTGATAAAATCTTCTGCTAACAAAGTTTACCAAGCTGTGACACCCCAGAACTCCATGCAGCCTCCAAAACTTGCTTAGGAGAGAAGTTTAAAAGTTGAAGGATTTTTCCACTCTCAGCTCGACACCGTAACCACCACACACAGCCTCCCACAACACCAGCCCCAAGTTCAGCGTCTCCCGCGGCTGCAGCCATAGTGCAAGAAGTGAAGAGGTACCCATGAGCTATGAACCAGGGAGGAGGCCAGGGGCAGGGAGATGAACATGGACCCAGATGTCTTCCCCTCTGGGCTGCTGTTCCTCTTGCACAGGCCTGCAGCTCAGCACAGGCCCCCTGTCCTCCCGCTCCAAGCCTGGGGCCAGCTGGGTCTCTCCCCGCGCCTCTGGGCTCATCCCTCCCTGCACACGCTCCCTCTTTGGCCTCCGCTCCGTTGCCAGCCAGGTTGTTGCGGTTTTCCTTTTCCTCTTTGCTGAGCTCCAAGGGCACGGTAAAGCCAGGCTCTGCTGCATGTGGTGAAGGTGGCCACGTCACCAGAGTGCTCTGGAGGTGATTCTGAACTCAGGAAAAGCCTGTGTAACCTTAACACTGGCATTCTGTGACTTGCGATGACTTAACTGTGCCATGGAAACTTTCCCATGAATAAACACAAACCAAAAACGTTTGACGTGACAAACTTAGTATTGAAAAGACTGCTCTAAAATAAGTCAGCAAAGTAACATTTGGTATACGCTGTGCTCCGGCATGGTATTTTTATTTGTTTGGAGGTTCTCAATTTCCTCAAAGTTGCATGGGATTAATTAGTGAAGTGATGGACTAGTTGGCACAGTTAAAACTGTCATTACTGTTAAGGTCTTAAAGAGAGGCTCCACTGGATTTCGGTGCAATGGATTATGACGTTCCCTTAGCTGCCACTTTTGGACTTTACTACTAGACATCGCTGCCCTCCATAGCACAGGCAACAGACAAGCATTTGTCCCAGGTACTCCAGATCAGACCCTGCTATTTTAACCCTAACCCACATTTCTAGACTTGCAAATAAGGCACAAACTCACAGTGCAGCTTTTCAATATGTAATGGCGACTGTTGAACCTTGATGCTATTCCATAACGGACAAGATTTAAAAGTCCCACCGAATGACTCTCTTCCTCCTCTGATATCAGGCAAAGAACGAAAAAACAAAACCTGGGAATCCGTATCCTAGGATACACCAAGCAAACTACCAAAAAGCACCAGGATATGTACGACCCCCCCAAAACACACAGGGTTGAATGTATGTGTCAATGTGGGGCCAAGCAGACAGCTGCAAGTTCAGAGCTTTGATCTCACTCAGCTGTGGACTCCAATCCATCACAATTTCTGTCGGCCGGTGAACATCCACAGAAGCCAAAAGAAACTGCAACACCCCCAGTACACAAAACAGCAAGAAGCTCACCAGTCAGCAGCACAAAACAAGCATGGTTTTGGAATGCAAAAATCTCCCAAAAAATGAAATGCAGAGAAAAAGCAAAGCCAAACACTGAGACAGCATCGCTAAATACGATACCAATTACTTCTTTTTCTTTTCCTCTGGGCCACTGCCACAGTGTGAGCAAATTACCAGACCTCTCCAGTTCACTGGCCTGTGCTTACAGAGTGTT
This sequence comes from Falco peregrinus, assembly GCF_023634155.1. NCBI lineage: Eukaryota > Metazoa > Chordata > Aves > Falconiformes > Falconidae > Falco > Falco peregrinus. Next base: position 5,566,733 of record NC_073739.1, read on the forward strand.
GCACTAGTGTTACTGTCTCTAGCAAGTGCAGCCACATCTGCAAGAACACAGTGAGGTTTTTCGAGTAAAGCTAGAAATATTTTTTTTTCAAGTTAATTTTCAAGCAAAAGCTAGAAACAAGGCCTCAATCCAGAACAGACAAAAGTACATCTTGCTGGAAAAGTTACAAACAGGAAGTGGCACCTATAAAGAAATATTTACCAGCCATCTACGGAGGATCCGAATGTTTTCACATCCACCTGAAAGCCAGTTGTTCCATAGCCACAGCAAGAGAATTAGAAAACTGGAACATTCAGAATAAAGGTGTGATTCTCAGGGAGAAAATTTTTTGATGACTACTAAGGTACCTTTTAATTAGTCTATCATTTTCATTGTCTACAGAAGATAAATATGCCCCTGAAATAGTTTAGGTGGGAAGTTAAAAGCAAAGCCAGAAACTACTGAAGTGGACAATTCTCGTATCGTTTCTAGAAAAATACTTGTTAAGAGCAGTTCACAGGCTCAGAATCTCTTCCCTAAATATTCACCTCCTAAACAGATCTGTTAAGATGGAAAAATACTGGTTAAAAACTGGGTTGGTTTTTGTGGCTTTTTTTTTTTTTTCTTTTTGCATGGTACCTTTTTTTAAAAAATAAATTTTACATTTTATGAGGTTTTTTTGCTATTGGATTCTAAAGCATTTTACTTGACTTCTAAGAAGTTTGCTGTATTTATTCCCAAGGAAGATTTTCTCTTGCATGGCAGAATCCTTCAACTCTATTTTTCCCCCTTTCTCAACTATTATACTGAAATTGATAAAAAAGAAACTAAGTACATCTATCCTATGTATAGCAGAATCTATCCCCATAAAAACCAATCTTCATCCTGCAAATACTTTATGCTGTTTACTTTTTAAGCAAGAACCTGGTTATAAAATTCACCTCTGATATACCACAGAGGAAGTTTTATTCACACTTTAAGACTGAGACATGAACAGATTATTAAGACGACTTCAACTTCCTGGAACATAACTATTTCTTTCACTCCCACAAATTTCATATTGGCTTTATCCCTATCATTTTTGCCCCACTATATTTGCAGAATTAATTTTGAAAAAAATCAAAATAAAGTTATCTTAACAGGAACACTGACCTTTCCTAGCAAAAGCTGTTTGAGAGACATCTCTCCTAGAGTCATACAGCACAGCAATCCCAGCTGAAGGCCACTTACCACACTGGGGTTCTGCATGAGGTCTCTGTTCATAACACTTGGTAAGTTATATGGAGCCACTGCCAGTCATTGTGAATTGCGGCAACTTTCTGTACAAATGGACTGGTATTGATGGCTTAATAGAGAGCAACACACTATTTCACAGATAAGAATGTTACAATGCACACTTGAAAAATAATAGCAAAAATCTATTAACTTTGATGACCTTAACTTCCATCTTCAGTAAATTCCAAACTCTGATTGTTTGTGCAGGGCAAACCTGTATATAACCCCAAGATTACTGACAGTTAAAAAGTGGCTGCTTTTCTGACAATAAAGACGAACACAGTATTAACCAAGATTTAAAGTTACTTTTTTTATATGACTGAAATTTAAAAAGAAGAAACCAATATACAGGAAATCTGGAAGATCAATCCACATGAACTCTTCTGGAAGACACCTAGCAAACTCGAAATAAATCCAGTCTCGAACTACTTTAAAAGTTCATTCCCTGTGATGCTTTTCTTCTAATTAGATACTCCAGAAACAGCATCTACTCATCATAAACAGTTGTCATTGTCTCCACAGCTATCAGAGCTGTAGTTACTGAAGAGAGAGTTGCTGGTTGACATCTGAATGATTTCAGCACATCTTTGATGGTTTATCTTCATGCATAGTTGCCTGTCACTTGCTATCACACAGGGGGTAATACAGAGTTAAAAAATTCGAGGATGCAAATGCTTGCTCATTTATTGTTACCATTAATCTACAACAGCAGAAGTATAAGCCTATAAATGAAAAAAAAAAAAAAAAAAAATCTTTTCCCTGAAGGAGTTTACATTACAGTCCAGTTCAGATTAAACTACAAAAATAAGACTTTCAAGTAGCAATAGTAAAGAACATTATTAAATGGAAGTTTGTCAAACCTTATGTATCAAAACTAAGGCCACAACTAATGCTAACACAAAGTCAACTTCAAAAGGTTCTCATAATATGATACAGTATAGAAATCTCATACAAAGTTATTTTACAAATGAGTACTCGAACATTCTGAAATGCAGCATTACTTACTTGTTCTAAAATGATATATCAATTATTGTAGTGATAATATTTAATGATGGAAAATATTGAACTATCGGTGCATATAACCTGTCTTTATTTTGGCCCTGTGAGGAAAGTAATTTTCTGCATCACTCCAGCTACAGAAATGAATGGATGTACAACACATTGTAATGGAAGCTGCCAATGTTTCCTCCCTTTTGTGCTGAGTTAATTTCTTTTCTTCTAATGCTAAATATCTCCAGTCATAATAGCAATAAATTCTTCTTGATTGACTGTAGAAAAAAAGAAAACAGTTAGACAAACAGCAAACATCCATAACTCATAAAATAAAACAATGCATATCTGTATTATACTTTCTATGTAAAGGTCTCCCAGTATTTGTTGTCTCTCATCCACTACTATTCAGGGTTTACAAATTTGGATTTTTTGCTTCTAGAAGAACAGAGATTTTGCACTTTTTTTTTTCTTCCACGTAAAAGGAAAAGTCAGAATGCAAGCTTAATTACGTAGAAGCCAGAATCCAGCTCACATATAACAAGCTATTATTTCTAATTATGAAAGTAAAAATATTCTAGAAGTAAAAAAAGATAGAAAAAAACACTGAGAAAAGTATGTAAACAGATGGCTATGCAAAAATATGATACTTCATTATTAAGATTCTTTAAGATTTATAACAATGTTTAAAATGGTAGATAATCATTGTTTCTCAAGCAACAGTACTGCAGCTCCAGTTACAATGAAGTTCAGTTTTATTCTTGAAATCATGGTTCAGATATTTATGCCCAAACCGCACCCCCACTGTGAACCATGCTATTCTTCTCTCTCAAACCTGTAACGCTTGCCAAATACAAATTTAATTTTAAGATCATTTACTAATGATTCCATAAATTAGCTAGAATTAAAATGGACTTTTGACAAGCTTTTCCCCATCTGAACTTTCTTCATTCTTCAGTTATAATTAACAGAAATCTTACACAAATGTACTTGAAGAAATTAAGTCATAATAATAAATTAATTAGCAGTCATTAATTATTTTGCTGCACTCATACCTGAGCTATTGACCCTACTCATATGTTAAAGCAGAGCCACTGTAAAAGAGTTAACCAATGAACATGTTCACTCTGCAACTAATTACTGTAGCGGGGAATGATTAGAATAAGCCCATGGTATGGAAAAGACCAGACATGTATGAAGAATTCTCCCTGACAATTATCTGTCCCAACCAGTATGCCCAAGATATTCCTAAACAAAGCACTGCAAAGTAAGAGCTACATTTACAGCTAAAAGAAAATTAAGTAAATTCAACTACGCTGAAGAATAAAAACCCTAAATCTACCCCGTTGCGACACGTGTCAAAAATATGAAACAAGGAGATTTAGTCTAGCTTAGGACCCTACGCTCTGAAATATCAGTCTACCATATTGCTACATCACGCTACACATAAGCACTACGTTGACTGCATGACTTCAAAAAGCATTTCCACTGCTTTATCACAGTAACAGCACAATAATTGCACAAACATCCTCCCCAAAATATTCTCCAGTTTGAAAAATCCTGGTTAAACAATGCTGAAAAGTGAAAATACAGTATTATAATGACAAACACATTTTCTAACAGTCAAAGAAACTGCAAAGAGAAGCAGTTATGATTCCCACCAACCCAGTTAATCCCTTGTCTGATTTAGGATCTGCTTACAAGTTAAGCACAATGAAATCAGAAGCAATCAGTCTTTCCTAGTGTCAGATTTCCCTCAATTCCATGACACAAATTATCATAAAAGAGGAAACTAGGATCCCAGCTAATATGAAGATAATACTGACTTACATAATCTGGAGAGTTAAAGGAGCATATTATTTCAGTTTGTTTTGGGTTTTTTTCCTAATTCCGTGCCAAAATCTGAGACCTAAAACTGGACTGTTTTTCCTACAGATGCATCCACACAGGACAACAAAAACTGCATGAATTGACAGCATGGAGTTTCTAAAAACAGTCAGGGTCCAAAACAGAAGTAATTTCTAAAACTAGGAATACAAAAATAAGAAAATTTCTGTTTTTAAGGCAGACAGGAAGATGTCAGAAACACTTTCTTCTACAGAAACTTATGTACAGTGTACCAGTACAGCTCTGTGATTTTGCTGGAAACACAAGTTTTCAAGTAGCCTGGGTGTCACACAACAGACTTTATTTCACTATGAGCAAAACAATCCCTCAAATGTAAGAACTTTGTTAAATCACAAATGGCACTATTTCTGTATTTAAAGTATCAATTAAAAATGCTACTAACTAACAGTTTCAGGTAATTTTTGGGGGGGGGGGGGGGGCAGGAAAAGAATTACTTGACAGCAAGATTTTGCTATGTGACCCAGATGTTTGAAGCTACACAGAACAGTGATTTACAGGATTATTTACTTTTACAGAATGAATCTTAAAAAGGTAGAAACAGCATCAGTTTTCTTTAAAGAAGAGAAAACACATAGAACCTTAAGGATAAACAGCACCATATACAAACATTATGCTGTCAATCTTCCACATTCGATCTCATGCTTGACTGTTCTAACAAAGAGAATGAATGGATGAAGGAATAAGAGGAAACTGAGCCACTCACTCTTAGCTGATCAACTTGAATAAAAAATGTAGCACTGATGCAAAATAATTATGACTCAGTAACCTTCCTGAAAGGAGCTAATGTTCTGCAATCAATTTGTAGCGACCAAATAACGACATGACAAAAACGCATCTATGCTTCTGACACCTCAGTTGGCAGGTCCAGGACCACGACACAGAACAAAACATGCTTGCAGATGACTTCCACTCTCACTCACCTCTACAGCTATACCTTCAGGGGCTGGGGAAAAAAAAAATAAAGTGCATGTTTGGTGGGGTGGTGGGGGAGGGGCAGTAAAACTAGCAATGCAGGTCCTCATAACTCCTTCTTTTAAAAGCAAAATAAGCTCAAAATTACCTACCTAGATTAGCAATCAATCTAAAGGACTGAGAAGACAGGCATCACTCCTTGCCTGCTATGTAGCTACTGAAAAGGAAGTAAATAGCTATCCTGTTGTCTACTAGAATTCAGTGGTAATCCTGTATGTCACTGCACACAGACAGGTGCCTGAAAACAGGATTTTCAGCTTTCACTATACCGACCTGCTTCAATTATCCTATAGGAAACACTGAGAAAAAAAACCAAAACAATTTTCTCAAGATGCAGTGCCAAGAAAATCTGATCAAGTACTGAGACTTCAGGGATATAATCAGCAACAGTAACACTTAAAAGACGAAATTAATAGTTTTCTCCTGGCTTAGCTTCCTTAAACATCTCACCTGTGGAATCAGACACTGCCAGTGCAAGAAATGTGTGGGATGACACAGCTGGGAGTGTGGAGGAACAGAATTATGCAGTAGGGATTTATTAAGGAACTATGGCCTCTTTCTCCATGTTTAGTTCAGTAACAAGTGTCAACATTAACACTCTTCTGGCGGTTGAATCACCAACCTTTCACTGTCTTTGTCTTCAGGCTCTGTATTTACACCACTACAACAGAACAAAAAGTTCGCATTTCCACACCACCAGGTTTAAATGTCCTGCTTTTCCTCTTAAAAGGGGTTGTTTCAGTACTTAATTAATTGTATTCCCAGGTATGGAGTAACACCAGTCTCAAACGCACTGAGGGGAGGAGTGTCTGCCACAGGGCTGACCAGGTGGGGTTTTTTCACTAGTAGTTAGAGCTTTGAGTGCCACAGATGTGGTGGCTCACAAGTAGAAATAAAATCCTATTGTAACTGGAAAAGTTGATGAACTGCTAGTGAAATCTCAGACATGAGTCACCATTCTAAAAGAAAAACTGAGAAGCAGTTTTCGATGACTGTTAGAAACTGCAGTGTTCAGATACACGGTCTCAAGTGACTAGTCCCTGAATTTCAGATATTAAGGTTTCTGGTGTAAATATAACAGTATTCTCGGGTTAATGAAAAAAACCTAACTTTCAGTGTTCACAAAGAGGTAATAAGCATAGTGTCAAACTGGATTTGTTAAATCGTTCTTTAGCTAGCTAATAAATCCCTTCTGCAGCACACTTGGTATGGACCTTGTCAATTCCCCTGAGCCATTTTTCACACTACGCTCTTCAGCACTCTTGAGGTTCAGAAGTACATTACAGACCCATCCAAGCTCCTGCATATAGACCCAGGGTACATCCAGCATGATTTATTAGCTTAACACTCCACATCTGACTAACATGCTGAAATCACAACAGTGACACATCACCACTTAAGAAATATTGACTAGGCGATCAAAAGAGTTTCTCTTAGCCCTTTAATCCCTTTAGTGATTTATAAGGAAATAAAAATGTTCTGTAGGTACATCGCATCTCCCATGTACCAGTTCAATTACTTCCACCTACAACCACATTTTCACCACTCTTTTAATAGACCGTGGTTGAATAAGTTTAGTGGTGCATCAGCTTGAGAAATCAACTTGATTTTTAGACTCCAAATGTTTTTCCAGGACTAGTACCTGTCAAAAACAACAATTTCCATTACTTGTAAGCTAAATTAAGTTTGAGCAGAAAGTTACTTAGGAAGAAACCAAAAAGGGCATTTTCACAACAAAACCCCATTTAAAAAGGGGAGAAAAATAAGAACAGACTATATAGGGTTTTGTTGCTAACACGTACTTTCTCCATCGCCATCCTTATCAAATTCTTCAATCATAGCTCGTAGTTCTTCATCAGACATATTTTCACCCAACTCTCTAGCAACCCGGCGCAGGTTTCTCAGGCTTATTTTACCAGAGTCATCATCATCAAATAATTTGAATGCCCTGATTATTTCTTCTTGTGGGTCTCTGTCCAATATCCAGTCTGTCACTGTAAGAAGGATACTTAAGTTAGATAAAAAAATTCTGAAGGGTAGACTCAGAATGACCTTAAGAGACTAAAGCAGTATGAAGCACACACACTTCCAATTTCACCCATTCTTCCATTTTTATATATTTAAATTCAACATGCATATTTGTTTGTCTGTTACCTGACCTCTCTTTCTCATCTCTCTTTTCCCAGGCTGAGTTTCTCTTTGGGACATAGCTGTTGCAGTGGAAAGCTATGTGGCAAGTGGAAACACAGTCATGCTTTAAACGTACTATTCAATAGGAATTAAAAGCACAGACATGCTTCCTCTGTCCCAGACTTACCTTTTAGAAAATTACATCAGCTCTGACAGATGAAGACATGTGATTTTATTATTTTTTTGTTTTGATGAGGATAGAATTTTGACTTGGAGAGAACACTGAAACACCAAGTAATAAAAAACACTCACATGGAACCTCCCTTTTAGGTACAAAACCACACTAACAGGAAAACAGAAAAAAACTAAGCCCAGGGGTTATTTAAAGGACACTGCTATGAACTGAAAGATGTTAATACTGAAAGGGTTCATCAGCCTTTATTATTCCTTTTATCACAAGCATTTGTCGGTTTCTGTAACAGAAAAGACAAACTTGCCACATAAAGTATTTTTCTAGTAATTATTTCAGACCAACCAACCGTAATGTATCTTCACATCTTTGTACCTGCTAGCCTTGTATTACAGGGCTTGCTATTTATGACTTTCATCAAGCCATTAAAAACACATCAACACTGCTTGTGCATAGAAAACCACTTAGCATCTGCTGCTGTCTGCAGATGGAACGCCTGCTCGGGCTTAGTGAATTTGACAGGAAAAAATTATGATTCAAGCTCATATAAGCTCACTACAGCAATAAAGTTTATATGTCTACATAAATCCCTCAGATTTATATTGAATTTAAGTATGTTCATTTAAAACAACTATGCCGCATGACAATACGATATAATTTGAAAAATTCTACCTTTTGCAGCAAAAAGACAACTGCACTGTTAGCTGAAGAACAGTAACATACCAGGTTTCTAAACACTACAGGTAACATTATTGTACAAAAGGAGACAAAATGTAATTGCATCTTTATACATTACAGACAGGCCAGTCCTACATTTAAAGTGATTATTAACATTAAATTATGAAAAACTGATGGCTCAAGAATTGCTTAGCTACACTCAGCAGCACTTCACAATTAAAGCTTCATACTATAACCTATTTTCTCTAACTCCCTGACCTTTTTGCTAGAAGCGGTATCATGTTTAATTTTGTGCCAAGGTCACAGCAGCACTCAAACCCAATTCAAATTTTGGGACAGGTTCGATCAGCTTCCAAGTACATATTGTACTTTCTACCAGAATTTTCCTAGCTTACCACTGCACTTACTGAGTGCCCATATTGATAGCCAAGACAGAACCAGGAGACAACAAACAATGCCTGGACTGGGTATCATGAATTTAGAAAGAATTACACAGTAATGATAGTATATTCAATTATATAATATTATAGCATGATGATGTAATTACAGCAGTAGTATTGTTGCTATCAATGCAATACTCTCAATTTTTTTTTTTTTACCTTCCCTCCCCCCCCAATTAAATTGGGACTGATCATATATATTTCCCCATAGGCTTTATATTTGGTTCTTTTCTGACTTACAATTTGCTCTTTCCTGGAATACAACTACAAAAATATTATCTGTGATTTAACAACATAATTTGTCCAATCCTAACCCATTAAATCATTAACCTCTGCCACTTTTCAATCAATAACTGTTTTGCCACACTAAGTAGATTGTTATTTGTAGCCAAGAGCAAATACACATCTACTACACCGGAGCAGGTTTTTTTTCTGAATATTGACACAAATCTAATACCTTGAACACAGGGACTGGAATAATGAAATACAGCTATAAAGCCCACACAGCTTTTTTTTTTGGCAAACGCAAATTGTATGCAAAAGTATAAGTTATATGTAACATCCAAAAAAAAAATCTTCAAAGAAACTTAAACTCTAATCTTTTAAAATTCTGCAGATCACTACATACTGGACGTATGTCAAACTGTGCAAAACACAATCTTCAGATGAAATAAACAGCCTAATGAAATTCCACTGGTTTTATCAACAGTTGAAAATCCTTGAAGTACAATATTTAATATCTCCTTCAACTTTTATTTGTTATATAGGAAGTCTGTACTCAGTTTACAGTTTGTCTGTGTATGCACTGCTTCCTGTGAAATTCAACGTCAATTATTTTTTCCACAGTAGGAAGAAGAATCTTATAAAATGCATAAACAACACAAGAATATCTACATTTTAAGTTAGCATCTACTCTTTTGTAAACGTTTAAAAAAGATTAGGACTATGTATACTCTTATTTCCTTCTATACTGTGGCTATTATTCATCTCGACATATCAAACTGCATATTCAGAATACAAAGATTTATCTTCCTCCACCATTTACTTTTATTAATAAAAATATGAAATGAAATCTCTCAGTTCTATTGCTTAATAGTACTTAATAACTGAAAAAGTACACAAAGTACTTCCACATTGTAGCAACCACTACAGGTTAAATTTCTCTAAAGATACATAATCAAACACATACCAACTTCATTAAAATCTTCAAAGGTGATCTTGCCTGTCGCTTCTCGGTCATAATCTTTAAGTATTTTCAGCACATCAGCTTTTTTCACATCAAAACCCAAGGCTCTCATTGCCACCTTTTGGAATAAAATGGAAGTGCAACCATATATGAAGATTAAATATTGATTTATCAGATTTCTTTTTATTTTCATTAATTACCTTCCCAAGAGAGAAGGTGTGTATCAGTGGTTTAGCAACAATAATAAATGAATTTAACGAAAGTAAAAAAGCCCTGATTATAAAAATCACCTAAAACTACTATTAGAAAATGGAATGTCAAGTTACAGTGAAAAAACTAGCCTTTGCCTTTTCAGGGATTTCACAGACTGGACCAAATACTTCTTAGGGCAAGTAGACTTTCCTGACTCCCAAAAACATTTCACGTACTGACCCTTTCTTGAAGATAGAACTGAAAATCCTTCTTCAAATTAGTCTTCAGTATTCATACTAAGCGTGTATATGTTCATGAGTTTACAAATCCTCTTACAAGTGACTTCACTTTTTCCAGTGCACAACATAAGCCAATGTATCTTTTCTTTTTCCATTAGGTTAGGAGTGCATGTTTAGTTTCCATTTCAACTGAGATAGCAATTTCTCAGTACACACACTACCCTGACTTCCTCCAAACTGACAAACATACACTAAAATAGAGATAGTTCTTTTCTTTATGCATTTCTGCTCTTCCACAGTATTATCTTCAGGGCCACAATATTTAACTAGGCAGATAAGAAACAGCTTTGCAAGTAATCATGACAGCTGGGAATTCAAAGCATACTGTAACTGGAAAAAAAAGCGTATTAACAGGCCCAAAACAGTTCCCACTCACTGTGGCTTCCAGCAAAGATAAAAGACCTGAACTCTGAAATGAAGGAGTTTTATAGGAATCGCGAGACCTATGACACGCCTGTAACACCAATTAAAGTAAAAATAAGACTTCTGCCCCCACCCCACCTTTGAGTTACGTGGTAGAGCCAGAACATGGAGGCAGCAGGTTGGATGAGGTATTCCTTCCCAAAAGAATCTCACCCAATATAGGATAGAAACACTGGCCTCTCCAAAGCCACTTTTTCTTCCTGATGCAATACAATCAGAATAAAAATTCATAAAATATTTAAAAGACACTTCAATAAACTTAATGTACTACTTCTAGACTTCCAGACAGGACTCACTAGGAAAGACTGCCATCCTACCCTCCATTTGCCAATAGCTAACGGGAAGAGATGTCTTCATTGGGAAGGGCAGCTACCAAGCCTCCCAGACGCAAAACAAACAGCATCTCTCATTCCTACCATCCATAGGCTCCCTACTGAAAAATGCAAGTGGTAAGCTCTGGTGTGTAGTCAACAATTTTACAAATCTGATTTACATCTTTTACCTAAAGCATCTGAAACCTGTGGGTTTTCACAATACCAAGCTTTAGATTATGCAATGCCTTAAAAAAGAACCAAACACCTTTTCAAGAGCTTTTTCCACTTAGTCATCTGTCCAAGCTAAACCCTGGAACCCTGGGGAGCATTCAGACCAGTGTTATGCAGCATGCTACAGTAATTCTGTTACTGTGTCAAGTATACAGTTTGGGAAGAAAAGTTCATTCTTACACCAATGCAGTTATTTCCTTCCTCTGCCCAGCTGCCCCCCCAATATCCTCACTCCTTTAGCCCAGCAAGAGACCTTGAACATGGAGTACTTTTTAAAGATACAGCCAACATCTTAAAAACTCACTAAGAAACATATATATTATCTGCCATTAAATGAAAAACCTTTACCTTTAACTCATGATAATTTATTGCTCTATCTTTGTCTGTATCAAACAACTCAAAGGCATCTTTGATTTCTTGCTTCTGTTCCTCAGTCAGTTCTCTTCTCTTTTTCTTCTTAGTTTTGTCTACTGAAAGCTCACTCCTGAACAAGAAGAAACAAATTAAGTGTAATAGATTTCTACCGGGAAGATACCACTTAGATAACAATTTCCACCAACTAGAAACTTACCATAATTGCATAGATCACTACCTTACCCATTCAACCTTTTCCCAGATTGTCCTCCCAGTTTAAAATACCATTCCGAACAGACAAATCCTCTGTGAAAGTTGAATGATGCCTCCACTCCCCCACCCAGAACACCAGAACAAAATCAACACAGGCATTTTGGTGAACACATAACAACAACAATAAAAAAAAAAGAGGGTAGAAAAGCTGTCAGTTAAAAGGATACTTGAGACTACAAACTGTATTAGCAGTTGAAATGATGCAACTCGTGACAACACTTTATTGCTAAACTGTAGCTTAGAAAAAAAGAATTTTGACACAGACAGGCTAACAGAGGCTTAACTAGGCCAGACAACTGGATTGTCTGGCTACTGAAGTGGGCATTAGATGCCACAAATCGGCTTTGCTGCCAGTACCAGTTCTTAGATAAATGGCATTTACAGATATTTTTTTTTTTAAATCACACACATACATACTGCTCTAAAGACTTTTTGGTCTGTTTTGGTATATACAAAAAGAGAAAAGCCCCCCCCATTTAACAAAACTTGCCCAAAGACAGCCCTCTTTGGCTAATCTAGAAATACAATTAAATTTTCAGATAACAGGCAGAAAATACATTATACATATACTAGGAACACCATTTGAAAAAAACCTGAAAAGGACAGCACTGATAAAACCTACTTTGGACCAAGCTAGTAAAGGGTACATTTTGTTGTAAATGTGTTTTATTCACATCAGTGAGACTGACTGTTGTATCCAGAGTAATTGCTTGGAAGATCTCCAGTTCAGAGCAAGAACTCTAAAGCAAAAAAAATACATTTGAAATAACTGGTGATATCAACTCAGACTGCTACAGTACTCAAGATACACTCCTGGAAGAAGTAAGCAATATGTGAAGCTCAGCTGTATGCTGTCACTGTGATGAACAAACTACTGTGGCAAATCCCCTCTGTCCAGTGATCATGAGGCTGCACCAGATGTACTGAGTCCAGCTGTGGACAACCCAGCACCAGAGATATGCACAGACAACAGATAATGCCTAAGGGAGACTACCACGCCTGGTGGCTTGCAGCACAGGGTGCATGAGAAGCTGAGAGAGCTAGGTTTGTGTAGACTAGGGTGAGGTGACTAAATGACATGCTGACTAGGTAGGGAAGCGCTAAGGAGTGGAGATCTAAGTGCTGTCATTCACTGTCTAAAGGATTATTACACAGAAGACAGAGAGAGGTTCCCCTCAGAGGAGCAGAGTGAAAGGACAAGTAAGAATAACTTAAAAAAAAACCCAAAAAAACCACACCACTGAAAAAGAAAAACCACGACAAAACTAAGAAACTGCATCTGGACTAAGGGGAAACATTTTCCCAGTGCGAGTGTTTATGTGTTGGAACAGTTGCACTGGGAGACTGAGGAGTCTCCATCATCAGAAACTTTTGGCACCCAAGTGGCAAAGGTACTCAGCACCTCAGTTTTGTGTGGGACCTACTCTGAGCAGAAAGCTCGAATAGATGACTTCCAGAAGTCCTTTCTAACCTAAATTATTGTATAATTTAGGTTATGCTCTCAGGAAAATGCTCTTTACACCGACTTGTTTGCACCAGAAGCAGAATGCATGCTGAGTCATCCACTGTAAAGTGTATAAAAATTACTGATGAGTGAACAGAAAAACTGCTTTTCAAGGATATTTATTTTCTAAATCTCCTGTGACGAGCTGCTTTTTCATCTCCTTTGTCAAGAATTTGGTAATTTTAATCAAAACCAAAAATTAAACACACACTTAATGTTCAACATTTAGTTCAACATTAGTTAGGGATTTAGTGTTCAACAACTGCAGCTACACCATAAAAATTCCAAATATAGACAAGAAGAGCTGCATAAGCTGGACCTGCCTCAGACCACAATATCCTCAAAGAGCGAGAAGTCCTTAGCAGACCAATTGGGACAGCATGATTTCACACAGGCTTTGGATTACGATAGCTTTTGGAAGGACTAAAATAACTCTGAGCTGCCTAATTAGGACTGGGAGAGTAGCTCAGATCCAGAAAGCCCACGTTTTGTGAGCTGTGATGATGAAATCCATTTAGAAATCTGAAAGCAGATTAACGCTGAACTCTTGTGGAAGAAGGATCTGGCTAATGAAGTGGGGGATTTTTTAGAGCTTAGCATAAAATATTTTTTTCGAAAGATGGAGCAGTACTTCAATGCAAGTAGTTTAGTGCCACTTCTTCTATAACCACTTTTATCACACGAAGTGTGAAGTTCTAAGAGTTGAAAATTAAGGATCACATATATCATACAAGCATATTAATTACGCCCGAAGAAAAAGGATTTGACAGGTATAGAATTAATCCGGACCCCCTTATCCAAGTTACTGAATCAGAATTGAAGAACAACGCAACAAAACAAACTCTAAAGCTTAAGTTAACGTCTATTAAAAAGGTTTTCTGAAGGTGCATTAGTTCAGACAACCCAGGAGGCACCTCTCAAAGCCAGCCGCGACGGGCCCTGCCCTCCCTCGGTGAGCAGACGGCGGCCCGGCCTGATCCGCCGCCGGCCGCCCACGACCCCCTACGGAGGGATCAGACAGAAACGGAGGGATCAGACAGAAGCCGCTGGAGGATGGGGACGACCTTCGCCGCGGCACGCCAGCGCCCAGGCCTCGCCGCTGCCCGCCGCACCCTGCTTCCCACCCGGGCCTGCCCCGGCGGCCCCCCGAGGGGGCAGCGAGGGCCGGAGGGCTCCGGCGGGCCCCGGCGGACGACGCCCGCCCCCCAGCCCCCCGCCCGCGGCCCCAGGCCCGAAGGGGGCAAGGGGGAAACCGCCCCCGGCTCATACCGACCTCAGGGCCAAGCTCATGCTGCTGCCGCCCAGGAGCCGGGCCGCGGCAGGACGGGCCGCACCGGACCCGGCCGCACCGGACCAGGCCGCCCGCCGCGCCCCGCCGCGCCGCGCTGCCTTCCCCTTGGAAACGCGGCACGACGCCAGCGCCCGCCAATCCACGCCCTCGTCGTCACGGCACCGCCGCCTGGCCTCCCGCCCCGAGCGCCAAGCGCCTGCTTATTGGTCGGCCGATTGCCACTCAAGGGGGAGGGGTCTCCGCTCGGGCCGTCGCCGCGGGGGCGGGGTTTTCGGCCCGGAGTTCCGTTACCCAGAAGGTTGCGCGGCGCGGGGGGGGGGGGCGGTGCTGGAGGTCTATGGCGGAGCGGGGCGGTCGCTGTTCACCTACTAGCCCGGCTGGCGGGGTCCCGGGGGCGGCCCGGAGCAGGTGTGTCACCTCTGCTCGCCCTTCTGCAGTCTGGATGTGCTGTGGCTGTGGCAGAAGAGCTCCCCGCCACCTCAGGCCCTGCGCGCTCCCTCCGCCGCTCGGTCGCATGGCGCCATCTTGAGTGTGGAAGTACGGCGGGTTGTGGCGGAGGGCCGGCCTGGGGCCGGGGAGCGGGCACTGGCTGCGCAGTCGGCGCGCCTAGGTATTGGCAGTGCTTGGGAAAAGTGGCCTGGCCTCTGTCTACTGAGAATTGCTACTGGCAGTGCGCCTTTAAGATAGGGCCTGGAAGCCCTGTGTCAGAGCTCGGAGATGTGAGGGGAGATGTGCAGCGTAAGTGCGTTCCTGCGCTATGTATATACACAGATAATATTGAGAGCTTACGGAAATACTTTTATCAAGTCTTTCTGACATTGTACAGGCTTTGCCTTCATAAGAATTCCTGGAGCATGTGATCTGTATTACATGAGGACTGCAAGACCTAATTACATAGTTCTACTTTGTACTGCCATTAATACTTACGTGCTTTGCAAACTAGTGAGTGAACTAACGTTACATATTCTGTATGTGTGGGAAACATTCATCTTGCTCATAAGAAAATGTGGAAAAAGTGGTGCCTTGGTGCTCTGGTCTGTAACATGTAGATGTGCCTTGTGCCTTGCCATTCAGGCCACCCTGAGCAGACAGCTGTTGTAAAGGACTGGAAGAGTACAGTCTGGTGTTAGTAGCTGGACTATACAGATGTTCAAGTTTTTTCTAATACTGTGCTGAGCAGTCTGGCTAAATTCACTGAAAAGATTCAGGCAGTTAAAAATGCCTTCAAGCATTTTAGTTCTGTTCCTTCCAGGGCTGACAGCATGTCTTGAAGGTGTTTTACATCTGCAGACATGTAGTTTTCCAATAATAAACCAGTAGCAGGTTCACCCTGAGTACATAGTATTGGACGTGAAGAGTTGGACTCGGTAGGTATGCTCAAGACACATTTTTCCTGAACAGTCAAGCAGAGGAGTTTTGGTTGGCTGGCTGTTCATACTACCTCTGGTCCGCAGATCAAGTATGCAGAAGCACTGTAAGAAGTTGGTGATTGACCTTTGTTAACAGATGGTAGCTTTGTAACTAAAAACATAAATTACTGGCAGGTTTGACCCTCAACCTGTGCTTTAGTGAGATTTTTGGTTAGAGGTTTTTGATTGCACTCCTTGCTGTTTGCATGTCTGCAGTTAGATGCATTCATCTGAGTAATTGTGTGTTTGCTTTTGAATCTGTGTTTTTTCCCAGTTCGAAGCAGGGAGTTGGGCACAGGTCCTGAGTGCACATCTTGGGGCTCTGTGCTGGTAGCTCTACAGTCAGTCCGTGCTGGTCACATCAAGGCAGTAGGTACTGCATAGTAAATAAACAAGCAGATATACCCACAAAATAATTATTTGTGCTTCATACAACATCCTTGCATGGCCAGAGAGGAAAGGAGAGCATTAACTGAATGGTGAGAATGCTCAAAATGGAGCATGGGGGAGTAGTCCTGCAGGCACCAACAGCCCTGAATTGCCCTGCCTCACCTGGGACCCCCACCCACACCCTCTGTGCATGTTGGTCCTGTAGCTCCGCCTAGAGGCCCTTGGTCCTTCTGTGAGCTGTGTTGGAGATGGACCTGCCCTCATGCTGTGTGCTGCTGTTGCTGACTGACTGGCTGGACTTCATCGCCTGGCCTTGAACTTGAGTAATCACCTTGCAGTTGTCTGACAGTGACTGGGCAGCAGTCACTGGGCTGCTGACAGCTCTGGTTACCATCACTATCCCTGCACTCCATGTGGAGGTTGCTATCCCTGCCTGTGTTACAGTTGCCCTTGGCTTCTGCCTTGTCCTCTCATGGAGCGCCCCTGTCCTTGGCTTCTCCCTGGCAAGTAGACTCAAATACCTGATGCTGAACAAACCTTAGGGTATTCTTCCACAAACTGGAGATCCAAATTTGGGTCTCTATTTCTAAACTTAGAAGATAAGCTATCGAATTGGCTTCTTGCCTCCAAGGTCAGTGAGCTTGCCCTGACTTTAATGAGAAGAGTTGCATGGCTGACTGAGCCCTTTCCTCTACCCTTTAGTTACTTAACACACATACAGCTCTCCCCTTTTGTGTTTCCTGCTGGCTGTGAATTCTGCCTCTAGGTGCTTATGTGCTTCACTGAAGAAGTGTGAGCAAATCCTCCTGCAGTGGTTTCAGCTAGTAGAGGTAGGACTCGTCGCTCTTCTGTTGGTCCTCCACAGTGTTTCCAGAAGGGAGCACCCAGCTAGGTCTGTGGTGACTGCTTCCCATGCCTAACCTGGTTAGGTGACCAGTGAAGGTAGGTTTGAAATTATAAGGGCGAGCAGGGGCCACAAAATCCACAGGAATAGGTACACCCCCTATGTTCTCTGCATCTATATTTGATTATTCCCAACCACTCTCATTTGCAAGTGTAGGAAGGGAGAGTGACTTACCATTTACAGTCCTCAGTCTTTGTAGTGATATTATACTTTGCACTATACCGTTAAGATCTTCAGGGCAGAAGAACTCCAAGCAGATCATTCCCTAGTGCAGCCTGTGCTGTTCTTAATGAGATGCTATGGCATAAGCTCTGCTCCAGAAACCAAAATGCCGCTGTTTGTAAATTTAGTAAACTGGCAGTAGTGCTCGTATTGCACATGAAATGGAGATGCCAGGAGTTCAAAACTGAAAGGACAGGCTCAAATAATAATAGCTAGAAATAAATGATTGTAGGTATCATAGCTTGTGACTCACAAACCCTTACATTTTCAAAGCTGGCTAGACCCCTTCTAAAATCACTTTTTAACAGAGTGGTTAAATTAGAATATCACTAGCATGTTCCTCATGCTATTTATCAGCAGCTGAATAAGGAAAATAATTGTTTAGTTGTGAGGAATATTTGAGGGCTTTATTATTAGCTATATCTTCAGCTTTTAATTAATTTTCAAACTCGTCTGTTGCTCTATGAAAGCCATTTGCGGGGCTGTCTGCCAGCCATATCTTCCCCTTGAGTGATTAGGTTTCCTTTTCCCTTCCTAATTTTATTAGTATTTGAAGCCATTCTACTGTTCCCCTGTCCCAAGCCGAACTTGAGGGTGTCGGAGGTTACAGACCTCATGCTGGCTGCTCAAAATCAGATCAAATATCAGAACTTTCTGATGTAAAGCAACAAGCTGCTTTGTCAATGAAATTAATTAAAAAAATTAAAGGGTTAGTTTTGTTTAGGTACATTTCATGGAATTTTAAGAGTTGTTTGTTCATGTCACTGTTAGAGCAAATTGTATGGCACAAAATCCGTGTGAAAATGTAAAGCCATATTAAAAATATAGCATGTCCTTCCCAATTTGATGATTGGAAATGTACTCCTGTGTACATCTGGGTCAAACTGCTGGGAAGTACCTTACTCTAGCTCTGGTACAGTCACGGAAGTGTTGGCGAGGGAACCCTCCTGAGCCCTTCTCCCTGTGTCAGGGTTCTTTTTCCAATGCTTTTAAATTTTAATTGCTGTTAAATGCCTCGTAACCTTCCCAGGGCACTGTTGGGGACATGTGGGAGCACGCAGAAAGTCATTAAATTGGTGGGATTAGCCTGTCCAATAAAAGCTGAGTAGTTGGAGGCAATCTGCTGAAGATGGTTTTAGATAGCACAGCAAAAGCAAAGAGCAGTTCTATAACACTGTTGTTTCTACTTTAATCTGTAATCATGCAGTGAAGCCTTTTCTTTTATTTTCATGGTAAATTTCAATGCCTTTTTTTTGTGCAGAGAGATGTAGTCTCTGGTGGCCCCCTTTCTCTGTGTTCCTGCTTTCCGCACAGCAAAGCACAGCCTGTACGTACCCTGTAGAAGCATTAACTGGCTTTGAGGCATGATTATGCTACACAAAGCAACACAGTGTTAATGTATAAGCTCGTAGTAAAGTGATTTAAGATCACACTAGAGTGGTCTGGGCTACTTGTGTGCCTCAGAGGTGCATAATTAGACAAGATTGCTTTCTGCCTAGCCTGGATATCCCTGTGCTGCACCACTACATGCAGTGTAAATATAAGCTAACATGTTTTTACCAGCAAAACCCCTCTGTAATATTTAGCTTCAAATACTGTTACATTTAAAGTAAGATCTAATGAGTGTTTTCTGATTGCATTTCAATTGTATCTGTTTTTGTGCTTCCTAATTCAATTTGGAAGCGAGAGGACCAAAGAATTAGTTTTGGATGAAATCTGGTTGAATTTTTAGACACAAGAGGTACTGCTTAATGACTTCAGTAATACATACATTAATAACTTGAACAATAACTTGAAACAGTGTTGGTTGAATTCTTAGACCTAGATTTAAGTTAAATATTCATAATTCTTCCTTTGCCATATATTTTTCCACTCTTCTCTCCCTCCCTCTTTCCTAAAGACCTCTGGTTTTGTTTTCTTTTGCTACAGATGTCTGCTCCTAAAAGGCATGGTGTTATGCTAGACAGCATTTGTTCTAAAGCTCATTTGGAGCTCTGCTGTATAGCATCCTACAGTGTAGGATTTAACAGTAAGAATGCTTTTTTTGTTTTTCCTGTCCCTGAGAAGGTTCTTTATAGCAGAAACATCCCATGTTTCATGCATAGTGTCATGATGACAAATAGAGGTGTTCACTGATGTAAAAATAAAATGAGATGCAGTAGCACTGAAGTAATTAAAATGACTGTTTAGTTTCCATGTGCATTAGAAAGATGATTACAAAGACCCTGTACTCAACTGAGATAGGTACCTCACAACATAGCATCTATTGCAAAATACAAGTTGTACTTGAATATGACAGAAACAATGCAACAGATTCGTAGTTGCTCTAAATAAAAATTCTATGTTACTGGTAAGAAAACTGGAATCAGATCGTATGCACAGCAGTATGAAAAATAGAATTTTACATTTTTAAACTTAAATTCAAAGTGCCAAAGAATGACCCAAAACACTGATTGCTATAAAGAAATTCTTTCTACCTGACCGGAGTATAGGCTGCATGTGAGATGAAGGCATAGCGAAAGAAAGGTAGGAGGCAGCCTGAAGTCTGTTCTTACTTACGCAAGGGTACCTTGTGTGACTAAAGCAGCTGCCTCGTGCTCTGTAGCTTTCTTCTCCACCTGGTAAGCTATAAGGACAACTGTGTTTACCGTCTGCACAGAAGCTACAAGCAGAGTAATGAGCATGATGGAAGACAGGATCAGAATTCAAAATCATGTTGATCACTTGATTAGGTGGTCTGGAATCAGTGATACAAACAATGAAGACAAGTTGACTGCTTTATTTCATAGGAGAAAACTCAAATGCAGAAATGCAATATGGGAAGTAAGTGGATAGAAAATATCATTACAGAACAGAAGTTGGAGATTACAAGGGACCAGAAGTATGAATCATAGAATCATAGCATCATTTAGGTTGGAAAAGACATTGAAGATCATAAAGTCCAACCATTAACCTAGGGATATGATGTATTAGGAAGGGTGCAGACATATAAGGCAAGGATGGACCTGTTGTGCTTGGTGCTGGTGAAGCTTGAGTGGCATACTGTTTTGCAGAGCACAGTTTAAGGCAGGAATAAAGAAACTGGAAAGACCTGGAGGGAAAAAAAAGGGAAATTACATCTTTCCTTATATAGCATGTTTTTAAGCTTAAGGTGGCTGACCGGTAACAGTTTTCTGCTATGTAAAAACTCTGATGGACACTCATCCAAGAATAACAGCTTGGTCTGTAGAAAAGGGTAACCTGGACTGAATATGAAGACGACTGTAAGCTGATCAATAAGGCACTGTGGAATGATGTGTATGGCTGCCAGTGGGCCCCAGGGCTGCCCATTCTCTGTTGGGTTTCTTATGTTGTGCTCCAGACCCCGTGTTCCAGAGATGCCCCGTCTCAGATACTGTGAAGGAAAATAAGCTATTTCTCAGCATGAGGAAGAGGGGAAGAAAGGTTGATGGGAGGCATAGATGGAAGACTGGGAATATATGAGGAAGCAGCAACAGGGGATGTGGGACAAAGAGAAAAGTTGGTAACATACCAGAAACATGAGGCAGTTGGGGGACCAGAAAGTGAAAGTGATGGAAAACAGGAAGAAGGGGGGGCAGGCAGACCGGGGAATCTCTAATTTTAAGCAAACATTGTGCTTCTCTGCATGAAGATGGTGCTAGGTGACCCCAAAATTGTCCTGTCTTATCCCTCTATTTCTTACTTGTCTGCAAAGAAGTGCAATTAAGCATTTGATTTCTCATTTGCAAGCCAAACCTCTCCCCTTATCTGCTGACTGCCAATGAAAAACATTCATTCTTGTTGCTAGAAAAATGTGCCGTATCAAATCTGATGTCAAACCCAATTATTTTCACAGTACATGTAACAAACTTTGTCCAGCTTGGTGGCAAACCTATTTATTGAGAAAGGAGTAGTGACAGTGATGGATTTAGCTCACACCTTGTGTTCCTGGTACTACTGCTTCAAACACCAGGACAGGAGGTGAAGTGCTTGTGAGTGTGGCACCAAAATCTTTTTGTCCTGTGCTGTGATGATACAGTGCTGCTAGCTCTTGATGTGCATCTGAACTTATCAACCCCAGAAGACAGAGAAAGGCTTTGCATTTCCTTCATGTGAATGGAAGTTGTAGGTTGCCACATTTTATAAACTCAGATCTGTCTCACTCCCACTAGAAGTTACCTTGTTCCTAGACGTGTAATGGGCAATCATCAATACACAGTTGTCCAGCACTTTGAAATGATGACACTCAATCAGCTGGGTTAATCACAATTGTTGGTTGGCTTGTATGATTAAAAGACTCCTCTGCATCACCAAAAAGGACAGGCACAGGGCTGTGTGTGGAACCCCAGTAACATAATCTGAGAGGAGCCCCTCAGCTGGCTGCTCCCAAACTGATTTTTTTTGTATTTAGATAAAACCAACATTGTAATATTTTTAAATTATTGTCACTTAATTGCCTTATTTCCCTCATAAAATCATCTTATTTCTACCTGTATTTGCCTTCAAATTCTGTTCACATCACCCCATAAAATTCAAAATTTAACAAGGTCAACTAGTTTTGAAAATAAGATTGTATTTGTGCTAACGTGCAAAGAGAATGGCTTGAAGATTGCACCTTGAAATGAACGCCTGAGAGGAAAACCAATGCATCGTATTAACCGAACCACCAGATATCCTTAAAGTCTGGTCATCCCCTGTCTGGAAGGAAGCCTATCTTCATTGTTAAATGACCAGGTACATTTCACCTTCTTCACTGGTTCTTAGTTTTATACAGGTACATTTCTTCCCTGCTGGTTTTTATGACAGTAGCTCCTTTTGTTATTCCTGGACCAACTTCCACTAAACTTCTACTATTTATCTATTAATAAGGAGCCTTATCTTTTACCAGAAACCAGACAGCAAGTATGCTAGGTGGTATTTCCAGCTCCAGTTACATGCTGAACAGAAACTATGTGACCACTTTTGTTTCAAGTACAGTAAACAACAGCCACTGGCTGTGTCTTGTGTGGAAATAATAATCTGTGTAACCCCAAGCTGAAACTGACCCCCAAATACATGTTTCCATAACATCCATGTTTTCTGTGTGCGAATTCTATTGAAAACCTAATTCTGATTTGTGTTAAAATGTGGGGGGTTTTTTCCCCCAAGCAGTACCCAGTCATGTTTTTATACAAGCTTTGCAGCATCTATGATATATAAATATTTATAATGCAGTCTCTTGCTTAGAAGCGTAAGAAACACTGCTAGGAACTTCAAAAGATTGCACCATTTAGAATGAAGAAGTGCTTCTCTTGAAAAATACCTAAAAATTATCACTGAACTGTACAGGAGTATAACTTTTTTTATTATGATTATTGACATAAAATTATTTTTTTATTTGTAAGTTGTTAATATCACAAAAGTCTTGACAGATTACAGAGCAAAACTTGCCATCCAATTTGCCAGTTCCTGAAAACTGCATTAACAGCATTAACATAAATTTAGATTTTACAAATAAATCAACACAGATCTAAATGCCCAAGATGTTACAATATTTAAACTTACAACATGTGTTTTAAATATTTAAATCAAGTAGTGTTAAAAGAACACTGTCAAACTCTTCTGACTAAAACTTGGTAATTCTTAACAAAAATAGCCATTTTTTTATACTTAAAACATATCATTTACGTAGGAGTAAATTTCTTAGAATACAAAAATAATTTTGAGACCCTCAAAAGCTACTTTCAACTAGATTATGACAGCAGTTTACTAACATGCTCCATTTTAGGCTATGTTCAGGTAAAGCTCAATTCAGAGCTAGAAAATTATTTCCTAGATTTTGGTCAAGGAAAAAAGCCCTGGCAATTGCTGTTACCTGTATATACTTGATGGACTTAAGCATGGCTTAACAGGGCATTTTGTCAGTGATCTGGGCATTTAAGGATCTTGTGGCTGATACTGAGCACAGACATAAACAAAAATGATGGAGGGCGTCTTTCCTCTTGAATTGGCATGCCAGTGAGCCTTCTCTTAGCAGCTCAGCTTTTACAATACAGTAAAATCTTGCTATAGGGCTTCTAACAGTGGATCAAATAAACAAACCAATGGTGGTTTAACACAAAAAAATGTTAATTCAGTGTGATCTCAGGCTCCTGATGAACATTTGCATAATTTTAGCAACTGGCATACGTATTAGCAGGCTTCGTGACAGAAGAGGTCTCTCTGTCTGCATTGTTGCACAGGGTTATCACCAGTGCTCCTACACTTCACAAAAGCACAGAGCAAGATTACTACTGGTGTTACACCACAGATGGCTAATTTGAAGGAATCCAGTTACTGCTGGGTAACCTGTGACACCATGGCTTCATCCGGATAACTGGCGTAATCTCCAGTAATACCTATTTCTTCAGCCATTCTGACTTTCCTGCTTGCCACCTCAGATCTGTGGTTGCCCATGGTGAACCCTTGGCTACCAAGAACGTGATCTGAACTGCTATGTAACAGCAGGATGCGTCAGCAGGCTAAAGGAAAACCACACTGTGGAGTTTGTTCTCAGCCTCTTCACTGAATGGCTTCCCAGGCTAACCTTTTATATTTCTTCCTCTGGCCAAATGAGACCAAGATAAAAAACTCTTGGCTTCATTTATTACCGAAGTCTGTCACTGAGTAAGCGCTCCTCATGTAATACACTGATGTACTTGCATTCCTCCAAAAAAGAACTATGACCTGAGTGGTAACAGGTCTTACAAGTGCTGCGTTGCTGCACCTGACCTGACCGCTCACAGTTTTACTTCAGTTTGGAGATAGGCACTGCTAACAAGAACTAGGCACATCACAACCTATCAGTACAAATCCTGGTGAAAAACGTATTCAACAGTAAAGGCAGGAGTGCAGTAATCCGTGAAAGGAGAAAAGCATTACGTAAAATATTCTCTTTCATAATTTTTAGACAGATGGTTTTTATTTTACAACTGTTTTTTTCACCAGGATTTACACCTAATAAGGGTATCAACTTCCACTCCCCCATGCCTTAAAGAGAGCCCAGACTCTGGGCTCCTATTCTCTTGGGTTTGATGAGAGGGAGGAAAAGCTTCCTCATGAAGTGAAAGCTAAACAAATAAAGTTAAACTGCACTGAAGTTTGGGAAAAACATTTGCATTCCTTTTCAGGAAAGTATTTATGCCTACATACAAAAATAACCTCAGACAGTGTCCTTTTAAAAAAGTTAAATACGTATATACTGTTAGAATAATTACACAAACTAACCATTTCAACAGCTTTTAAGTATCACACATTCCATTTCGATAAGCAAGTTACAACGTCATTTATCATTTCTCAATGTGTTCAACTTTTTTTTGGAACAGATAAACGCAATGCACTTTTCATAAAAACCACATGCACCAAACGCTTCATAAACAAACAGTAAACAGTTTAAATTACATTCACTTTGTGGTAACAAGCATACTGGCTGTTTAATCCAGCACCTGCAGTAGCACAAGGTTATGCTAAGCCCCCATCCCCTGTCACAAAGCATTAACAAGTTACAATCCAGTCACATAAAAATACTCTTAAACACAAATAAAGCCTTTAGCTTGTCACAATCCAGTTCCCTCAAATTTAAAGAACAACATACTAATAATTATTTTTTTTATGAGCTCATCAGAAAAAACACAAACACATCAAGCAAGGGCTCAATCCACTTTGCACAGGCTAGTCTAACACATTAAACCTAACAAGCACACCTATAAGCAAAACAGTTCCCTAGCTGACGGCGAGAGTGCTCTTTCTTGCTCCTCTGTCATGATGCAGGCATTCCCTGCACCGCACCAAGACGCATGAAAGCCTCAACAGTCCATCTGCTCTTGGATCCGCATCAAAAGCTTTTTGGGTAAGCTGATGTATCTATACCTTCCAGCTTGGAAGTCTGGTCTACAGCATTTACATAGGTTAGCCGTGTCAGACAGCTACTTTGCAAAGATGCAGGCAATGAGGGGTGCAGCAGACAGCAAGCAGCAGGTGACAAAATAGCTGTGGAATGTCCCTTAACTGTTTCTGTCCACCCAGTCCTGTGCAGGTGTTGCTCTTAGTTTGACCTAATGGTGCTGTTCCCCACAAACACCAGGTCTTAGCACAAGTTCAGTTAGGCCAAAACCTGAGCAGGAGCTGAGTGAACAGTCGTAAGCCTAGTGCTACATCAACAAGGTTTCAGGCATGAAAACCTCTCATTTTGGCACATATGCGTCTGTCAGAAACGTAACAAAAATAAACCAATATTTCAATCACAGTACATGTGCAAACATGTCCTGAAAAAATAGAAGAATGGTAGCTTTGGTTGAAGCTACTAGCTTATGTACTTTTTATAAAAATAGGAATAAAGTAGGCAAAAATAGGGAGAATTTTTGCAGTTTATTTGTATCAATTTGCCAGCTCCTTAATAATACATACTGCTTTTGCTTGTATCAACACTTTCACAAGCCATGTGGTTTTTCAGCAGGGAATAGATCACACAAAACGTACTGTCACTACGAAGTGACTCTTGAATTTGTAATGCGAAGTGCTATACTCGCAATGGATCTCATGGCACAAGTAGAAACCTTGTGACAAACTCCAGCTTGCGAAATGTAGTTGGAAGCTAACCGATACAGCCTTTCTGCCCCAAATATGTTAAAGTGCCCAGGCAGTACCTTCTCCACGAGACCTCTGTCCACTAACTCCATGAGGCGCTGGCAGCTTGCAACATAGTCACTTACTCTGCTGTAGGGAAGCCAGTCAATCATGGATCCATCGTACACCACGTCACCGCTGAACAGAATCTTCCGGTCTTTGTCGTGTAAGCAAATACTGCCTCTTGAATGACCAGGCATGTGCATGACAGTAAGCTGTCGGTCTCCAAGGCTGATCACATCCCCTGCAAACAATGTTACAGGAAAACGTATGTATTTATCACGTATATTAAACACCACAGAGAATACAACCTACCCATACGCTGAGAGTTTGTCCATACCATATATCCACAACAACAGCAGTGGGACATTTATTTTCTTGGTGACTGAAGATGTCTTCAGTCTTTCAGTGTCTTTCAGACAGAGACATCTGAAACACACAGTTGCCAAAAGGGTATTTTCCAATGATAATTAACACAGGCTTCAGCTGTATTAATTGCATCTATTCCCACCTTAATAAACTAAACAATGTGAAAACAAACGTGAGAGAGAGGATAAAATGGGAAACAAACAGAACACATCTAACCCAGGTCTCCTTTGAAAGTTTACAAAGTAAGTATCTCACAATTTATTACAATTTTACCCTCGTTTAATTTGCCAGAATTATACTCCTGCTACTTCTGAAAGGCAAAAGCACGGAACATAAATTGCTAGAGGAAACCAAGACTGGCCTCCATACACTGTCTTCATCTCATTCAATCAGATATACAAAAGCAGAACTTTCTTAACATTAGGTCATTGTTTTGCCAGCTTAAATGTGAATGCCTTTTCATTGCATTAGCCACTGAAGAGGTACTTTCAGCAGAAAGTCAGTCTAGGGATGGAGAACAGGCGAAGTAAGTCTGCTGTTGATTTCAAATTGTAATGCCAGCTTAATTATAAATGTGCAGACCCCATTAATTGACACGTGGCAAACATGTAAAATTTAGGGCTGTGCAGGGAAAGAAGACCAACATATAAGCAACCTTCTCAGAAGCAGCTGCTTAACACTGTAAGAAAAAGTAAAAGAAATAACATCCAGTACTATTGTAAAATGATGCTTAAAACTGTAATATGCATTTCAAGTTCCAAGGAGAGCAGGAAGATGTTGCCAAACCCCTACTGTATAAGAAATCTGAGTCACCTATCTGTCTCACACCAGAGACAGGCATGCCATAAATTTACTCCAGCAAGCCTAAAGGTAGGTGCTTAGGTCTTAAGACAAACTTTTCATGACAGGACCTTTGGTAATGAACTGAAAAGGATTACTGAAAATGCTAGAACAGCATTTGGAAGTCACCGAAGAGCTAATGTCTGATTGCGCTGTACCCAACAGGGGAACGGAGAAGCACCTAGTTTCAAAATTATCAAAGAGAATTTTCAGCCAAATTGTCTTTCAGCAAAGCATTGGGAAGCCTTGGCAGGAGGAAGAAATAGACTTGACTATTAAACGTACTGTGCAGAAAATGCCTGTATTGGTGAATGAAGCCACAGTGGGGGTGATGGAGCAAAGTGTTCCAGCTAGTTTCAAATTGCTCCTGGCACTGAAAAGAATACGAAGAAACAAGGCTAGGGCACCCAAAATTTTAAAAAGTTTCCAGAAGCTCAAGGGACAGCTGAAAGAAACTTGCGAGTCTCAGAAGACACAAGTGACTAGAAAAACATTACATGCTAAGGCACAATACAAGTAAATGCAATTTTAGCCAGAGCAGCCAAAATGAAAAGGCATTTGAAAGATCTGGTAAGATTAAAATGTAAACAAATGAAGCAAGCAACGTGCAAGTAAAAGCTTCAGCTTTGGACTGTTAACAGTATTGCCCCTGCCACTTCTTTGTTTTCAGCATTACGGGATATCCCCACCTCACAGCAATTACACATGCACTGAGATGACATTCCATTTCCGCACAGTATGTCGCTGTGAGCCTTATCTTAGAAACTGGCGTTACTTTGACAGCAAGCATGCTTGACCTTTTTACAATATTATTTTTTAAAGAAAAAAACCCTTAGACTGCTGCAGATTGACTATATTCAAATGTCACTTCAGGTCTTGTCTGAAGCCTTCAGTAAGTTCAGTTCTGCTTTTCCAAGCACCTATGCAGGATGGCCCAATGCAGCCAAGAAGAGACTTCAGTCCCCTGAAAAAGGTGTCACACGGATGCCAGACAGCTACCCTTTACCTTCTGCTTCACCGTATGGTGCAGTTAGGCTGCCTGTTGCCAAAATAACCTGGTCATTGCTAACCTGCCAGAGACCTGATGGAACTTTTTTTACCTGCAACAAGCCACTCCTGTATTACAGTGACACCAATCCTGTAAAACAAAGCCCGCATTCTTCGCAGCAGGTGTTTCGGTACATCGCTTTGTTCTTTACGCTGCGATGCCTCGATAGAACAACGAGGGTCACCAGACGCCAGCGCTGGCTGACAGGGTGACATACGGTTAGAAGCCTAAGGCTAGGCCTGGGGTGTTCGATCTCGAATTACTGCGGAGTGCTTCTCGTTTTAAGGAAAATAAACCCCGCGTCAGCAGGCGAGCTCAGGGCAGGTGCCTGCCCCTCGGCACCGGCGGGAAGGATTCAACCCGCCGCGCCGGGCGTCCCGCGGGGGCCGGCGGTGGCACAGCCTGGGCGCCACAGAACAATCAGTACCGGTTTAAGGATTACCATACGAGCAGCTGCGTAGGGCGCTGCAGCCCGGGCCTAAAAGCCGCGACCGCCCCCAGCGCGCCCGGACCCCGCACACGCGTGTCGCGACACGGCGCGAGGCCGCCCTCACCCTCCTGCAGCAGCCGGCTGGGCCGCACCGGCGGGACGCGGAAGTGCCGAGCCCGCCAGCCGGGCCGCGGCGGCCGCGCCACCTCCCGGTCCGACAGCCAGGTGACGGCCTCATAGTTGTCTCCTCTGAGCAGGGCCGCCGCCTCGGCGCTGTGCACCGCCACCTCCTCGAAGTGCTGCAGCCCGCCGGAGTGGTCGAAGTGGACGTGGGTGGCGACGGCCAGCAGCGGCCGCGGCGCGGCCCCCTCCTGCGGCGCCAGCAGCCCGGAGGCGCGCAGGTAGTCGGGCAGGCTGCGCAGCCCCAGCCCCGCGTCAATCACCACGTCCCGCTGCGAGCCCCGCACCAGCCAGATGTTGGCCCGGTTGCCCGATTCGTAGAAACGTTCTTGGATCCAGAAGATGCCGCCGCCCAGGGGCTTGTGCGCGAACCACTCCAGCGCCGACATGCCCGCCGCTCCTGCGGGACGGGCCCCCTCAGCGCCGCGGCGGGTCCCGGGCCCGGCCCACTGCGGCAGCGGCGGGCGGGGCGCGGCGGCGGGCGGGCGGGCGGGCGGGCGCCCTGGGGGGGCGGTGAGGGGGGCGTCGCCTGAGAGCGCGGCGGGGCGTCGCCTGAGGCAGCGGGGACACGGCCGAGGCGGCGGCGGGGGAAGTAAAGCCGTAAGCCCCAGGTGGTGCGGGGAGCGGGGAGAACCCCCGGGGGGTGGCCGGGGCGAGGGGGGAGGGGGGCGGCGGCCGGGCAGCGCGGGGAGCGGGGCGGGGGTGCAGCAGAGGGGGGGGGGTCTCGCACGGGGTATTCACCGTTTTACCCTCAGGGGCATCAGGTGAAAATAATAAAAAACCCCAAACCAAACCCAACCACAATCACGCAAAACCTCAGTATATATAAATGACAGCCTTTTCTCCCGTGTGTGCGCTGCCACCGACTGCACCTGCCTCTGAAAATCAAGCCTGCAAGAGTTCTGTTCTGGGGAAAACTGTCAGGAAAAAAAAAAAACCTGTCAGGAAAAGCGCTGGTGCCTGCGCCGAGCCGCCTGGCAGCCCCTTACCACTGGCCTTGCCCTCCCGGCCGCTTCCGCAGCCTCCCCGCAGCAGCGCCGTACGTAGCGTTGAAAGGATTGAAAAACTTAAAATCTGAAATTCTCCATCTCGTTTGTACAGTGCATGATGCACAAACTAACCCGTCAACACACTAAGGCGCCTAGGTGCTCCCTTGGGCATCCCGCCTGGCAGCCAGAACGTTAGTTGTCATGTATGCCTCGACTTTTCCTTCAGGATTTCTGTGTTTGGCTGTCGCCGTCACTTTGTGGTGCCAGTAGAGATGAAGTTCCTGAGCCAGTTCGCTTGAAAAAACTCAAAAAGTTTCAGTAAAAAATGAACAGCTGAAATGCCACTAGTTTTAAAGCTTGCTACATCTCATCAGACTAATGCACTACTTCAAGACAATCTTACCAAGAAATAATTTTGAGGCAGCATTTTAAAAATAAAACCGTTTTAGCCACTATATTTAACGCAAAGAGTGTGGCTTTCTGGCTAGCTGGACATCCCCCTTTCTTTTCGGTTTTCTTCTGTTGTTTCCCTTTTTTTCACACCTACATAATATAATTGCTCATGTTTGAGGCTTTACCGTATCTTTTATCTTTCTTCATTCTGCCAGGCTCACATCTTGTTTTTCAGCTTGCTTTCAAATGCATCTGCTATTTATTTTTCTTTTTTATTATTTATTTGTTTATTTCCAGTTAATTAAATGCTCAGGCTTAGCTTTTTCTTTGTTGTCTTCTTATAATGACTTATTTAGGTCTCAGCTTATTTTTAGACAGTTTTCTGTGCTGCTGACTGTTGTGGAAATACGTAATGTGAGTTTGTTTTATCCAAGCAGAGCTTATTCCCGTTGAAAATAATGAGTAGGAAATAATTCCATCAACCTGTTTCTCCCTGGCATTTAATAAAAAGGCCATTGCTTCCATCAGGGAGAATCTTAACAGGTCTTATTCTTAAGTTTGCATTTCTTTGCTCCTAATACTAATTCTGTCCTGGATTCCTTGTTATTTTAGACGAGTGTATGAGAAGCTGTAGCTATTGTGCTGTTTCTGATCTCACCTGTATTAGTACTGGGAATAGACATGATGATACAGGTAGAGCAGTAAAGTCTGGAACAGACAGGCTTTTCCCAAGCTGGGCACAAAACATAACCTTGCAATTGATTTAAAGAACGAAGTCAAAGTTTCTTAGTGACTAAGTATCCTTTATTGGCAGTGCTGGATGGACGGGGGATCCTTCCGCCTAACGTGCATACCCAAAGTGACGATCGCCTAAGGTGCATACCCAAAGTGATGATCTGTCTCACATTTATACAATAAAACAAATGAATATTCAATTAACACCTATACATATTCATTACCTAAACCCCCTTACTCTCGCTTCGTATGTTAATTAGCTTATCAGTCCTTTGCCTGGAATGGGGTGGTCTTGCAGGTTTGCAGGTGATTCATGTCCTTGTGACTGACCATCTGATCTTCTCCAGCAAGGAGACTTAGCACTCCCTCTAGGTAACATTGGAACGTCTCTCATCCTTTTCTCATCCTTTTTATAAATAGCCCCTTTGTTAGAGGAAGAAGGGTAGGTGTCTCCTCAAAGCTGTGTGGCTATGTGACCAGACACCACACCCATGACCCGTCACCATACCCACATTCCTGAGCAGACCTATACAATCACAATCGATGTCCATTGTCCCTATTTCACACTATTTCTCCATATCAATCCCCCCTTTTCTATCAAACTAAGTAAATTCTTTTACTTAAGCAGTCTTCCCGAATGATATAAAGCATCATACATAAGTGTTACCCTTTTAAACATTCTCCAAACCCACAAATATTTTCTATCATTGCTGGTATATTGACTCCTAGGCAATGGGATTCTGGTCAATGATATGCCCTTTTCTTCATTCTCAGGCATATGTTTTACTCAGAGTCTACAAGATTCCTTGCACCAGAAATATATGTGCATTCTTATTCCATAAAGTTAAGTACAAATTTGGTAACCACCTGATTATAATTATGACCTGAAGAATCGTAGTCCTGTGGGTCTTGTCAGGGCGATGGCCCATGATTTCTCAGGAGCTTTCTTCACTCTCGAATGGTGGATCCAAGTGGCTTGCTCCCTAATCTTGATAGCAGTATGAGTTGCCAGCAACACTTGATACAGTCCATTCCATTTTTCCTCTAGGGGTTGTCCTGCTACCAGGTTTAAAGGAGTGGACTGGTTCATCTAACCCTCTGGCCCTTGTTCCCACTAAGAATCAAGAGCCAGGAGATTGGCATTTAAATTTTCATGCCCCTTTAATGTTGGGTCCAGTTTGTGGCTGTGCATGCATTTGTCAAATGATTCATTGAAGTTACTTTGCGTCAAACACACGGTTTTCAAAATAAATCCAAAGGGTTCGGTAATACATATAATAATAACCTACAAAAACAAAACCTAAAAACAACACTTATAGCTATATGTTTCACTTAAGTAATAATAAAAATCAATATTACTTAAATGAACTATAAACACTATAGTTTATCACATTCCCTTTTTTTTTTTTTGACATGCGTCACTATCATGGCTAGACTATAGGGATTTCGCATGCGCGGTCTTTCCAAATTTTTCCAACACATTCTGTGGGGCTTTAAAATTGCACATGCACATGTTCAAAGGCATACACGGATCATTCCTGTGGTAAAAGATGGCTGCTGAGTGTCCAGATGAAGTCCCGGGCCCATTTCCTGAGCTTACCACTCGGGTAAGTCTGTTAATGGTAACATTTATGGCACTATGGTCAAACGCAGGTCCCTGCTTTCAATGTAATGTCTTCTCACCACCAGACAGCCACGTCACCTGCCAGGGAAGAAGGGTCTAGAGTGCGCATTTCCCCCTCTGAACATTCTGTAAGATGAGTGTTCTCAAAACGTTTAACCTATAGTTCATTAGAAAGGGGATTAAAAAAATTTTTTTTCTTCCTGTTGTTGTTTAGGCAGAGAGTGCGTTTTTCTGTTGTCACACATCAAGAACTTGTGGCGGAGGTGGAAAAGTATAAAAGGCGTTACCATATCCTTGTCTATGTGTTCCTGGCGGTTGTTTCTGCTGCTATTCTATTTTTATTCTTACTCAGCCTGCATTGTTATCTGAGTTGTTAAAGAGTCAATTGTTCCCAAATTCTTGTTGGCTATTAAATTGTTATTGTGTGTACATTTCGGCGTACTACTCAAATTTGTTTAACGCCATCGGGTGAAACCATAGTAGCAAATTGCATGTTAGTTATAACATGTTGAATTGATCTTATAAAACATGGAACAGCACATGGCAAAAACAATAAGGTGGCTAATACACATAACAAATAAAATAGGATTCGTTTTACCCAGGGGCTCCTGAGAAGCCAGGAAAACAAGTCAATATTCCAGTCTTTCCAAGTTCAGATGGGAACATGGGCTAACTTCCCTGTCTCTGATGTGATTTGTTTAACTACCTCACCATTGTCATCAATTTTCAAACAATTGGAAACATTTAATTTACCACAAACACTTCCTTCTTCGGCTAGCAGGTAATCGAGAATCATCCTGTGTTAATAAATTGCATTTCATATTTGAGTTGCTTGGTCTGTCAGATTGTAGATAGGTTCTTGAGCACCACTAATGAGTTTATTAGGATTCCAAGTTGCAGGTCCATAATACTGCATGATATGTTGGGGTGTCCATTCATTTAAAAAAAATATCGGTACCCCCCCTTTTCTTGGGAGTCTGGAAAAATCAACTTGCCACTTGTTGCCCTGGCTAATTTTCAAACACATTTCACATTGCTGAGCTCACCTGTTTTATTACAGTATACAAGTTCCGCCCTATCCATTTCTGATTTAGACTTTTATATAAATTATCAGCTCCCCAATGCATCTTATACTTACAGTTTGGATTTTACCATCTGGTATTAAGGATAATTCCTCCTTTCCTACCTCCTCTGCTACTCGTATGGCCTCATGGTCGGCCAGGCGGTTTCCAGTTTCCAAATCAGTGCCTCAATGGGCCATCTTATGTTCTTCCTTCCTGGATGACCCTCTTATAACAGCGGGGGCCATTCCTCACATCAGGGTCTGGCATGGCATATGTTCCCACCGCTCAGCGCCTACTGGGTTGCAGCCAGCAGCAGAGCTCAAGATTCTTCTTGGTGGCAAACACCGAGGCCAACCCAGTCTTGCCCTTGATTGTGGTAGGAGGCACCTGACCAACCTTATTCCTTGTACTTTGTTGTCAATGCAGAGTTTCATCTGCACATCCCATAACAAGTCACTGTCATGGCAAAACACACAGATTTACATTAGTAGAACTACTACAGAGTGTATTTTATTTCAGTTTTTCTGCCAACATTTCCCACAGCCTTGCTGACCAAGGGATATTGTTTTTCCTGAACTAGGCAGGCCTTCCCCTTATCATTTTTACTGTAACAGGTTAAAGATTTCTTTTACTTCAGGGAGGTCCTCTTTTCCACTTAAAGATTTTGGTGAATTTGGCATTCTTATTTGTTTTCTCAGTTTGTACTTTAAAGGTTTCAGGATGTTTTCCTGGTGGCCAGCAGCTCCCACAACTGTAACAAATTCTTTTCACTAAAGTTTAACACCAAATAAGTTGGTTTTGTATTCACTAAAAATTCCACCTCATTTTTCCTAGTCCCTAGTTGACCAGAACCCCTTGCTGGTTCTTTAGCTTAGGGCAATCTCGCTTCCAGTGTCCACTTTCCCTACAATATGCGCATTCACTTCTGCCTGATATTCGTCCTCTGTCTCTGCTTCATCTCCTCTACCGGTTTAGCACGACTCAGCTCTTCTTCTCTTACCTTCTGTACACCTCCCCTGTTCCTTCTATCAACTTTTCTACATCACGATTACCTTAGTAAAAATCAACGCAAACCTTTATCCAGGCCTATTCACAACCAGCTTTCAAACATCTAAATTTCCCCATCAGAGATTCACCTTTACTCTCCTCAGACCCGCAGCCTGCCCTAAAGGGGCCGTTACCGGTCCTGTTGTGCTGCAAATGCTGCAATAATTGGGGTGACACTGTCAGGTCCTTCTGCTCAATTGTC
Source organism: Falco peregrinus (assembly GCF_023634155.1). Taxonomy (NCBI): domain Eukaryota; kingdom Metazoa; phylum Chordata; class Aves; order Falconiformes; family Falconidae; genus Falco; species Falco peregrinus. The sequence goes on from NC_073739.1 coordinate 5,601,851, forward strand.
AGCAACAGCAACCCCCTCCTCCTCACCATCAGAAGGATTGGAGCAGGAGATGCTCTTCCTGCTCTGCAGGTTTCAAATGCCTGCCTCTGCAACAGCACTTCTGTTTCAACTCTTCTTACCCTGAATGCAAAACTGCTATTTGTTGCTTTAAGTCTGTGTTCTTACATACCATGCCTTCGCAGGCAAACAGCAAACACCCTGCCATGCGTCCCGCAGGACTCAGCCGCACCTTCGAGGGGGTACGGGGGGTTGTACAAACTCACCCCAATACTTTAACACTTTCACAGGGTCTTTGATTCTCCACACACACACCCGCTTTAGATCTTACATACAGTAGTACAAGTTTTTATCTTACAACGTGTTTCATTCTGGTTGCTCCACAGAAGGAACCACAACCTGAGCTCTCTTTTTTTTTTTTTTTAACACAAATATTTCAAGATACATCTTTCTAGTTTAGGTCTCAGGTGTTTGGTTTTTTGTTTGGTTTTTCCCTATCCTTTTCTGGAGCCATAATCAAAGATCAGGTGGTGTTAATCCCACACTCCTGTCACACAAACATTATCAGCACACATTACTTCATCCCATTTTCCTCTCGCCTCAAGAATAACATTAACTGTAATAAAACATTATAATTGAGTGTCCCTTTACATTATAATTGAGTGTTCCATTTAAGGGCCATGTCTCTCCGTCCCCCAATTTATACAGGGGCCATCACTGATTGCAGTACTTAACCAAAGTTCTCTTATTCACACTTCCCCCAGGCTGCCGCCCCATTTCCTTCCAGTGACTTAAAACACATCCCAACAGACTCTTTCTTACTATTCCACCACTTTGTTATATCAATCGCTATCCCAGCCACAGACGATTCTAATTCCACTTACAGCTCTCTTTCTTATCCCAGGGTGTCCAAACCTTACAGTTAGGGCATTCAATTTCTTGTCCCCACCATATATATATTCTCTCTATATATATTCATATATATATATATATTCTCTTTACACCATATACACTTTAAAACATATAGAGGTTCACATTCACCCCTTGGATGTTCAAATAAATAACCACATACCAACATTTACAATATACTTAATACAAAAATATTCTCACGTTTCCAGCATAAATGAGTATAACAATTATTAATAACCTTATAATTATTATTTAAAAGGCCATTTTTCCACATTCCTGCTTATAAAGCGGCCACTATTGATTACAATATTTTATCAATGTTTTCTTATTCACGTTCCCACCAGCAGATCCTCCAATATCCTTCCAATGACTTAAAACACATCCTAAAGGACTTTTCCTTGAAATCCCACCACTTTGTTTTCCTCCTGTTTTCCACTTCACCCTAACAGAATACACTTAACACTTACAAAATGCAATATGCAGGTACCTTTCTACAGCAGCATCAAAAACCCACTATTATTACCAAGAGTATAGCCAAAATCACAATAACAATAGTCAGAGTCAAATTCCACATCCAGTACGTCAGAAAACCGTAATAAGCAAGATTACCAAGAATATAGCCAAAATCACAATAACGAGAATCAAACTTACACACTCAATAAGTCAGAAAACCGTAATAAGCAAAATTACCAAGAATATAGCCGAAAACACAATAGTGATAATCAGAGTCAAATATCCACACCCAATAAGTCAGAAAACCGTCACAGGCAAGACCATACCAAACGAGCCCTATAGGCGAACCTGCCAGGCTCCAAACGGCAATTGAATGCCAACCAAACGGCAATTGAATGCCAACCAAACCAAACGTATACTTAAGGTGCTAGCCACAAAAGTATACACCAACCTGCAGAAGTTTCCTTTTGACTTAAGGGCAGTTCCAAATGACCGGTCTACCAAACAAACAAACCAAAATAAAGAATACCGTCACTTACAGCAATGGGGTCCTTGTCCGCCGCCGCAGTGATCCGTTGAGTCAAGGAGTCCCTCCGGGAAATCCCGGGGGTACCGTAGGGAGTCCTATCCCCAGTGGGTCCTACAGCCCGGCAGAGAGGTGTCCCATCTGGGTCGCCAGATTGATTTAAAGAACAAAGTCAAAGTTTCTTAGTGACTAAGTATCCTTTATTGGCAGTGCTGGATGCACGGGGGATCCTTCCGCCTAACGTGCATACCCAAAGTGACGATCGCCTAAGGTGCATACCCAAAGTGATGATCTGTCTCACATTTATACAATAAAACAAATGAATATTCAATTAACGCCTATACATATTCGTTACCTAAACCCCCTTACTCTCGCTTCGTATGTTAATTAGATTATCAGTCCTTTGCCTGGAATGGGGTGGTCTTGCAGGTTTGCAGGTGATTCATGTCCTTGTGACTGACCATCTGATCTTCTCCAGCAAGGAGACTTAGCACTCCCTCTAGGTAACATTGGAACGTCTCTCATCCTTTTCTCATCCTTTTTATAAATAGCCCCTTTGTTAGAGGAAGAAGGGTAGGTGTCTCCTCAAAGCTGTGTGGCTATGTGACCAGACACCACACCCATGACCCGTCACCATACCCACATTCCTGAGCAGACCTATACAATCACAATCGATGTCCATTGTCCCTATTTCACACTATTTCTCCATATCACAATTAATGGTAAAGAGCTCGTGGGATTTCTGGGCTGGAGCCTTGAGCTGATCTGTATATAGTCCTGGGGAGTGAGCAGTAGCACACTGCTTCAGCTGGGCTTCTCTTGGTCCCATTTTGCAGAGACATCTCTGAAAAAAATGTTTATCACATTTTGCTTTACTTGCCAACCCATAGCTCATACAATCCTAAGACGAAGATTGCTGTAACAGTGAAAGTGGTGAGATGTGACTGTAAGTGTAGGTTGCAGGCTATTTTTCTGTGTCATTGGTGGAGTCTGTTAGTTGAAAACAACTTCCTTTTATCAGCAGTTAGCTAGCAGACATGCTGGAGTCCTCTGCTGCTTCTACATTAAACCTCTTTTCTTTCAGCTCCTTATGAGTACCCAACTAGTTACAAAGTTAAAGGACAAAAAAAAATCTGAAAGAGGAAGAAGCCATGATGACATCCACAAGCTATTCTTTGGAAAAAAGTTCAGAACCTGCGAAATATATTCACAGAAAGTTCAGGGTCCTTGTACTTTTCTCTTTTTTTGCCTTTTTTTGCCTTTTTTTCCTTCCTTCCCCCCCCCCCCTTTTTTTTTCTTTCCTTTTTTTCTTTCTTTTTTTTTTTAATTTTATTATTAATATTATTTTCCCCCTTACCTTGTTTCTGGTTCTTTTGCCCTGATTGAACTTGAGTTAGTACATCTAAGATTTAGAAAAAGAACATTTAAAATGCCTAGATTAGGAGGTGATTTCAGGCATGCAGAGATGGCTAGCAGAAAAAAGAGAATGGAGTTGATTTTAGGGATGTACCAAATTTATAGTATGTTGAAGAACCTAAGATGGGCATTAAAAATGCCTTGCTATTTAAAATGATCTTTAGTTTTAAAATTACTGTAATCTTTGTTAGGTATTAATTTTATAGGTAATATATACTTGCATTTGATACATGTAACAAAAGTAAAACTTTGAAAATCCCTGATATTTTCAGTAGCTCCAGATGGCTAGATCAGGTACAGGAAGAGGACGTGCTGCATTCACCTTCAACGTTGAGGCTATAGGCTTTGCTAAAGGTTCATCCTTACCTGACGTCGTGTGTAAGCCTCCACCACCATTTCCTGTAAGTACAGCAAGTATCTTAGAGCACACTCTCTGTGTTCAGGTAAAGTGTATTCACTCTTATATTTAGATAATGTAATGAAATATGTGAACAACCCTAAGCACTTTAGGTCAGTTTTGCAGTATTTAATGTTTTTCTCATTATTTCTTCCCGTCCCTTTGCAACCTGTTGTATCCTATATTTACCTAGATGTCTTGCAAGATGTGTTTGTTAAAGTCCTCATCATGATCTGGTTTTCTGGGCGTTAACAGTAGCGGAAACACTGCATATCTGAATTTGTTGGAAATGAAGTTACGCTTCGATGCTGTGAATGGATTTCCTGATTTTAAAGATTACTGATGATGCAAACGTAAAAGATTATGGATGATTGTCTTCTACCTCAATTGCCAGCATGTAAAAATAATTTGAAAATGATTGGAAGATATTTTATGTGATTAAGGAAACTTAACTGAGATTTGGCATTTGGGTTTTATTTGAAAACTAAAGGGGAAGAAAGAGCATTTTCTGACTGAGTTTTAGCTATGCAAGTAAGGATGCACATTTTTGAGGCAGAAAAGTAGTCTTACAATGTTGCAGTTTTATGTAAGAGAGCTTGCCAGTTATGTCAGGATTTGATCAAGGTGCATGAAATGTTTCTCAGTTTCACATGTTATGATACAGAACTTGGAAGTTTGTCATATAATTAGTGCTATGCTGAGATTTCTCTGGACAGTTATTTCACCCAACATTTTGACTTCCTGAACCAGACATTATATATCCCCTTATTCCACCTTTACAATTAAGTTGTGTGATTTCATTGATACTAAGCCATCCATAACTGTTCTAATGTGAATGTTATAGTCTGCTCGATAGCACAAGGAAACCAAATTCTGTGTGAACTACAGCTTCTGCAGTTACAGTCAGCAGTGGATCAGCCGACCTTTAAGGTCATCAAGTCCAACCGTTAACCCAGCACTGCCAAGTCTACCACTAAACCATGTCCCTAAGCACTGCATCTACGCGTCTTTAAAATTCCTCCAGGGATGGTGACTCTACCACTTCCCTGGGCAGCCTGTTCCAATGCTAATGTATACCGTTCCAATATCTAATGTGTACCATGGAGAAGGTAAAGATGCTTTTTTCCTTCTGTGAACAGAGTTTCAGAACTAAGTTAAACTTCTCAGGGTATATCTATTGGCATTCAAAATGATCAAAGTTAACCCAGTGGGTATCTAGGATCAGTAAGGGTTAGCTGTAGTGACTGGGCAGTGACCAAAAGTGTCTTACAGCTGTTGACTCATAGTGAAATTATTTTAAGCAGTGAATTGTTGCTATTGGATATTTCTGATAGACATGTTCTAAGTTCTTACTAATTTCCTGTAAATACAATTAGAACCCCAGTTAAGGAGCATCAGCTTACGATCAGCAACATTAGTGATTATAAATATTGGCCAGCTAGCAAATACAGCTGGAAACAGTAAACTCTCCTCATGATCCAGCGCTGGGACTTGCGATAGCACTTTGTGCTTTGCAATCCACCATTCAGGTATGGATTGTGCACCATCTGTCGTGTGAGAGAAACACCATCCATTCTGTAATACTATCTCTGTTCTGTGTATTTTTACAAGTGTTACTTACAACTACTTATTTATCTTTCCCAATTTCAAGATTCATAGTTTAAAAAAAACCAAAAAAACAAAAACCACCCCAAAACCAAAAGCCAAAAAACAACCCCAAAATCCAAACCTTAACTATTCAGCTGACAGAAACTGAATTGTGTGAGTACCTATGTGCTACCTGGTTGTATGACAACACAACCTGTTTCTGTGACAGTAGTCATGGAAAGGTTGTCTGTTGCTCAGAGTAATTGTACTCAATGTAGTTAGAACACTATTCCAGAAGAGGTTAAAGCAGCGCTACTCTTAACCGAAGATAGAAGCAATGCTTTCTAACTGCTTTTGGCAATTAAGAGCTTAGCATGACTATGAATGACTATTTCACAGTTTTAATAGTATTTTCTTTTTCTTGAGTTCTTGATACATTTTTGCAGAAAGATACAGCAAAGCCAAAAAAGCTAAAACTTTAGTTGCAAATGTAGTTATGCATGTCAGAATGCAATAAAGTATACTTGTGAAGTAGTGTAATGTATACTTGTGCTCTTCTGTGACTAGCTGTGTTTATTGTAACTTTTGTTAGTGTTCCTGTGTATTTGATGGATATTAAGACCTTACAAATAATAAACATAATTTGTACAGAGCACAGACAATAAGCCAGTGCCTCTGAAAACAGGAGAAGATGAAGATTACATGTTGGCCTTAAAACAAGATCTTAGAGGAACTATGAAAAAAATGCCTTATTTTTTGGCAGTAGAAGAGGACCATGAAGGTTTGTTTGTGTGCTTTTTATTTTTATCTTCAGTACTTATTATTCTGTGAAGGGTGATGTAGTGAAATGCATGTGTTGAAGATATATTTGTACTGATAATGAGCAATAAAAATCAGCAGCTTAAGATAACAGGGAATTTTTCTGCTTTTACACTTACTGAAGTTGTAGATCACACCTACCACTGCTGGAAAGCAAGTACTGTGTGAAAAAGAGAGATATCAGATGTATACAGTAGGAAACATTTAGACCAACTGTATGGCAGTCTTTTCAATTATATGCAAACCAATACAAGCGAAATAGGCATTTCTACATGTTAAAGTACCCTAAAAATTTTGCACTGGAGCCAAGGAATCTGTAGTAAATGCTAGTGTTGAAATTCAGCTTTTGATTGTGTAAAAACTTACTTAAAATAATCGATGTTGTATTAGCTGGACATTCTAAAAGATACTAATTTTTTTTCCCCCTAAGTCCATCCAGGCAAGATTGGTAAGTACTACTGACAATTCACTTGAAATACGAAGACTGCGATGAAGATAAGTGATTTACTGAGGTTTGCATCAGAAGCAGAGCTTGATTATAAGCCAAAGCTTGATCTTTTTCTGTCCTAAGAATGTCTTTGCTTATACGTAATGAAAAATTACCTGCTTTGTTATTTTTTTGGTAACAGTAAATGCTCTGTTATACTTGACATCCAGTCATACATCATTAGACAGTTAAAATCCAAGCTTCCTGGTCATAAAACTGATCTTGTGGGAAAGAAGGGAAGGGGAGCAGGGCAGGAAGACTTTATTATCTGTTTACCAAGTGCTGGGGGTGTTGTAAATGTAGCAGTCACTGGCGATTATTACTGTGGGAAGTGCTTCTTTCAGTTTGTGATTTTTGTCTTCTTCTGTTATCCTCCTGAGTGCTCATTCTGAATGCTACAAATGGCAAGCACTGTTAATTTGTTACAGGAAAATAGGAGATGAAAGGTATTAGGAAATGCCAGTTGTGTCAGACCCTAGGCCCAGTCACTGCAATAGGCAGTCACTGCAATGCTTTATAAAAATTTTTAAGAAATCCAAAGTGGCCAAACACTAGATAATATTTTTCATTGCTATCTTGTGCTGATTTTTAATAACGAGAGCTGACTTGAACTCCTAAAATGTGAGTTGTAATTTCCATCCTGAAACCATCAGAATATTTTCGGACTGAATATTCATGATGTTGATACAATACAGGTACCAAGTCCAATCCCTTCTGAATTTTTGGTAATTTTTGTTCATGTAGTGGTGAATTCTCGAGTTTTTGAGACTGTGTGCATTATTTTTTTTTCATTAGGCTTTGAATATAACGCTGATTAACACACATTACTGATTATCCACTTGTACTAAAGCACTGTTTAAAATGGAGTTGCACTCTGCAGTGAGAACAGCGAACACGCTGCCAGCCAGACATAGTGGCTCACAAAAGGCAGAATATTTCCTCAGACCTGCTGGAGCCGAGCAGTCACTGGGAGGCAGCAGGCATCTGTAGTGCAGCCCAAGCACGGTCCAGGGTGGACCCTGATGGTGAGGCTACGTAAAACCTCGGTTAAGAGGCAAGAACAGATCCAATCTTTATTTCTAGATCTCTTTATGACAGAACGATTCCAAGTTACTCTTCTATCACATCTCCCCTTCCATCTTCTGAGTAAACAGTTTCAGTCTCTTTGGATTTGCATCTCACTAGAGGCTTGTCATGCTCTTGATCTTTGTCAGGCTTGAAGTCTGCCGTTTCCTTTTGAGGCACAAAAAGGGGAACTGCTATGCCTGAGAGCCAGTCAGGGTTATTTCCAAGGAACCAGGCACTTGATGAGAACATACTCTCTCTCTTTTCCATCTTTGCCTCGTGTGATCGTTCTTACTGTTCACCTCAGAATCATCTTTGTTTTGAATAATGGGCCATATAAGATTTTTTTAAAGAACGGTGTGCTCATGTTTATCTGAGGAGACCCTTATTGTTGGGTGACATACAGAGTGTGCTAATTGTCCAGGCACAAGATATGTTAATGTTGTTAACTCGAAGATATACTAGGTCCTTGAATGGGAATGTGCTAATTATCCAGGTGCAAGATATGTTAATGAGTTCCCGGAAAGTTAATGAATAGGTATGAGTTGCTTGTATAAAGAGCAGGCTGAAAGGTCCCCTCCGGTGTGCATGACTTTTTGGTGGAGCGATCCCCCGTGCACCCAGCGCTGCCGAATAAAGATAACCTCCGCTCACTACAATATTGGTGACTGATTCTTTAAATCAGTTTCTACAGCCTTCTTTACGAGATGGAGTGATCTCTCTGTTGATGAGTGTGCTCCTTAGTAGAACTGCCAGCTTTGAAGCCTGTTTTTCTACAAAAACTGGCAGTCACAGGGAAGGCAGGTAGACAGCCACTTGACAGACTCAAATAATGCTTCAAATGTTATCATCATCTCCCCAGGGGTAAGTTAAAGTAACATTTTACTGATCCTTTAGTGGTACAAAAATGCCTCATATGAGGGGTAGGGTATTATTACATCAGCAGTGGTCTGCAGCTTAAAAAGCTTGCTTTTATTTCAGTCACAGTATGCACTTGTCTCTGGGACTGCATTATGTGGCAGAAGTGGCCTAGCTTTAAGAAAAATGCTTACTTCCCCCAGGGTAGATTATTTTTAACTGATCTTTTCTGTTCTTTGTTTCACAGCCCTTTACTCCCCTGCATTTCACCAAAACGTCTGATAGAACTAAGAGAGAGGCAGGAGGGGGGTGGTGGGCAGGAACTTCTTAAATTGGCTTTGCTACAAGAGCAAATGGATTGTTTTAAACCTGCAACACAACATCTGTGAGCCAAATGGTCCTTTGAAGTGTGAGAAGGGAAACATTTTAATTAGTTAGGACATAGCTATCTATCTTTCATTATTTAGGTAGTAAATGAAAGCCATGTCTAAGACTACTTGGTGATTTTCATGTGTTACTGTGCCATACACAACAGATTGTCATCATGCATTTCAACGTGCACTTAGAGTGAGTAGCAGGCGTACTCTATAGTAAGTCCTCTATTTTCCTCACTTCATAAACTATGAATAATTCATATTTTCCCTGTAGGTATATCTGCTATGACTGGGCAACTATCACCTTGGCAGTGGTTTGGAATTAATTCATTAGCTGTGAGTGGCAAGAGTCAGTCAGATGTATTTTTTTACTGATGGCATCAGCAATTGTTTCTTTACTAGAGAACCTCGAGCTGAAATCAAAACTACTAGTTTCTTTCCCACTCTGTGCTGACAGTTTCCTACAGCATCTGCGAAGGCCACCTACATTAAACGCTCCTTGAGACACTAATTTTAAGTGCAAGCTCTTTGTTGCACAGTTTTAACTTGGTCTGCTTGCCCTTGTCATAACTAAATTTCAGCTTCATTCCTGATGTCTTCCTTATCCCTTCCTTTTCTGTGGTGAGTATGTGTATTGGGTCTGGCTGATCCCCTCAGCAGCCCTCGTGGTGTTGTGCATTGTATTGGTTCTTAGGTGGTGAGAACACACCAGCGTTTTGGCTGCTGCTGAGCAGCGCTCACGCAGCACCCAGGCTGGCTCTCCAACTTTCCCCCATGCCTCACCAGTAGGCTGAGAGTGTAAATGGTCTTGGGGGCAGGAGGGGGGCGGGGTGTGGGCACAGCCAGGACAGCTGACCTGAACTGACCAAAGGGATATTCCATACTATATGACATCTGCTTAGATACAAAAGCTAAGAGAAAGAAAGAGGAAGGGGGATATTTGTTATTCATGACATTTGTCTTCTGGAGCAACCACTACATGTACTGAAGCCGTGCTTCCCGGGAAGTGGCAGAATGTCGCCAGCTGATGGGGAGTAGAGAATAACATCTTTTGTTTTCTTTTGCTTCTGCAGCGTGCCTTTTGCTATTGCTTCATTAAACTGCCTTTATCTTAACACACAAAGTTGGCTCTTTTCATCTTATTTTCACCCGCACCCCATTCAGCTGAGGAGGAGAGTGATAGAGCAGCTTGGTGGGCACCTGGCATCCAATCAAGGTCAATCCAACACAGTATGTTAGAAGTCTTTGACTAAAGGTCACAATCTGCCTTCATTACCATTTTTTGTGCAATACCCACAAAAATTATCCCTGTTTGGGTAGTGAGTTATTACTGCGGTCAGAACCAGTAATTTTGCATGAAGTGGATTTTGCAGTTGGACATGGTAATTTCATAAGAAAAAATGAGACTGATTTAAAAATACTTCAGTTTTGACATTGCTTTTGTCAATAGAGATTGTACAAGAAAGTTCTTTGCAGTATAAATGAATGTACTTACACTCTATAACTACTGTATTATTTATTGTGCATTTCTCAGTTTAGTTCCTGTGCCTGGAAAGAGGTTAAATGGACTAAAATGTGTTGCTGCTGTTTAGGTCACATCTCTGTTACACTGCAAAGGTTTGCCATTGCAGAAGTACTTAAAAGAGTGGGAGTTGATCAGTCTGAGACATGGCCTTCTGGGGCCTGGGGGTTCTGGGTACTCTGGATGGTCAGTGCAGTGGTGATAAATGTCACTGGATGGTTTTGTAGCAAAGGTTTGATTGTGAAACTCTTAGGGAGCAGAAGCGTTAGCGTTCATTTGATGTTTCGACCTAGTTTCCCTGACTATATCTGCATTTTATGTTTTCATGCTTTCCAGAGATATTATAATAATTAGAATAATTATTATAATAAAAAGAAATAATAAAAAGTAATATTTTTTTAGGGTCTTTTTGTTGGTTTGTTTTTTGGGATTTTTTTGGGGTGTGTATGGAGGGCAAGTGTTTTGATTCAAAGGATGTACCCTGAAAATGCAAGGCAATAATCAGGGGGTTTGTGTTTTGGGCAGGGGATATAAAATCCAGGTCTTGCAAGTATTTAGCAAACTATTAGTCCTGGGAATTATCATAAGAACTACTCAAAGCGGTGCCATTAAACTGTCTAAGTGTTTGACAACAGCCCAAGAAAGTGTTCAATGCAGGATTAAAAAAATGCACTGTATGTTTAGTTATAAGAAAATTCCAAGGACACTGTCTGGGTTGCCTTTTTAATTAATTGAATTCAATAACTCTTTGTATCCTTCTCTACAGTAATTGAGAGGTACAGTAAAAAGTACCAGAACAGTGAAAAGGAGCATGCAGCATGGACCCCAGGTAATATCTGACATTAGCAAAGGGTAATTCTTTGTTAACCTGGGAAATATTCTGCTCTTCCACATTTGATTCATTATTTTTCAAGCAATAAAAAAGTATGCAAATCATTACAAAGTTGTGTATTCCTAGTTGAGGGTCATGCCCTTTGCATGTTTTCAGATCAAGGCAAAGTGTTGTTTTGTCCAAAAAGAATTCTGATTTTATTTATTTACTCGGTTGAAACAACTGATCTGCAGCAAAAATTCAAGCTTTAGCTCTCACTCTAGCTTTCCTTCTTCCTTGCTCGCCATGCAAATAACAGTTTTGAACAGGGATCAAACAGCGAATTACCAAAAATAACTCAACCTGATGTCTTAGTCACAGGTAGATGGGTTTTATAACATTACACTTCCACAACCGTATCTGTGTATCTCACTACTGCAAACTTAAATTACAGAATGTAATTTTATGTAGGCCCCTGGTAAGGCTGAACTTTATCACTTTAGGGCAGATGCAAGTTGTCAGGAAGTGGGTGGAATGCCAGTCCCCACTCTGGTTTCTCAGTTTAAAGTACAGCTAGAATTCCATAAAACTGTTGTGTGCAAAAACTTTACATGCATATAAATAGGATCAAGCTCAACAGGGGCCCCTACCTTTCCTTGGTGGATAACAGGAGGATTACTGCTGTAAATCATCACTCATATATATTAAAGCTATTTTCTGTACAGATTGGAGAAGACTCCCAAGAGAGCTGAAGCCAAAGAAGAAGACCAAAAAAGGTATATTATCTGTTTTTAAGAACCACTTATTACACACTAGTCGAGTGATAGAAGACATACTGGAGCTGGCTAGGGAAAAAAATATGTTAGAAATATTATTTAATCCAAATAATCAGGGTTTTGGGGAGATTTTCTCTAAATAATTTACTAGTCTGCCTGTCTTGTGGTTTTTACTTTGCTTCTGTATGATGCTTTAACTTCCTGGAATAGATTTATCTTCCTTTCTTGCTTTTCATATTGATGTCCCATATTAATATGAGATATGTAATAGTGAAAGATTAAAAAAAGACAGAACTTTTTGTTTTGAAAGTTATCTTTAGTTAACACTCACCCATCTTCTATCAGTTAGTAGCTGGCTGTTCAGATTTCCTTTATCTTTTGGATTTCTCAGTTATCTTGTTTATGATTTGGTTGACTTTGGCATTTTTTAAGCCTTTTATATGTGATTTAATGTAGGTTATTTTCTATTTTCCCTCGTTTTACTTTTTTTGTTTATTTTCAGCTTTCTTCTGCAGAATTGTGAACCAAATCCTTCAACAGCAGTTGGAGCTGGTATTGGTTGTTCTTACAGGAAAAAACTTTCATTACACAGCATCATATGTGTATTTGTTTCTCAAAAGTGTTTTCTAGTCTGCATGACTGTTTTAAGTTCTCTGTTGAAGTCTGTTGCTCTGTTGATGTGAAATAACACTTGGCCTCCTGTATCTGTCTGTTATATATAATTGTTTACTTTCTTGTTCTCTTTGTCCAAGTCCTTCATGTGTCATTTCTCAGTTCAAGGATAAAATAGAAAAAGAAAAGGGAATGTGCAGTAGTCATGGAGACTGGCTCAGCTGGAAGCTTTGTTACTTTTAAGGGCGTCATTGAGAGACATGGTACTAAAGGTAGACTGCAAAATTCAATTGTAAATTAAGTACTCATTTGCAAAATCTCTGAAGATGAAACCAGTACATATCTACTTTTTTTTTTTTTCCTCTTCTATTTGAAAGAAGAGACTGCATTGGCTTTTACAAGCCTAATTGCAATAATTAGCTCCCCAAGATCCAATGAAATCATAAATGCTGATTTATTATTCATTGTTACATTAATGTGATTATTGTAAATAGAGAATCACTGATCACTGTGAGGAATTTCCCTTCTTTCTTTTGTGCTCGTTTCTCTATTTGCTCTTAAAAGTACATTTTCTTACATGATTGTAATGGCAAAGATCAGCTGACCATCAGAATTTGATTGGATTTTAAAAAAGAGGTTCCTCTAAAAGCAGAAATCACGTGGCTTTAGTTTCTTTGGGGAATCCTGATGATACAGAGGCCATACAAAAGTCATCTGACTCAGGTTTGTATATGGCTCATCAGTGACACTTTAGCTCTCCTGATACATATCTTTGTGGTATGCTGAGGAGAACCATCTCAGGTGGCACTTTATAACTGAGCGGAACAAAGGTGAGGGAGTCAAAAGAAGCTGCGCTGAAATTCAGACAGGCTTCCTACCTACCCTTCAACCTGTGTAGATTGCAGGAGTGGTTTTGGGATCACTGCAGTTACATGTGCATGGATGGCTTCATTTTTACACACCTCTCCCTCCCCCTTTCTGGTTTCCCTCAATGTTTCGACCTAAGACCTGACCACCTGCCTTCTCAGTGACAAGACTGAGTAGAATTCCATATCTCTCCCACACTTGCCCTGGGGCTGTGGACCACAGTAGTAGAGATACCTGCAGTGCCTGCCAAAAAAAAAAAAAAAAAATGGGAAGAAAGAAAAAGCTTGAACTGGGTTCAGCTCTTGTAGGGCAGCTATATGCATTTGTGTGTGGCAGTCAGATGCATGCCTTTAAGCCCAAGTACTGCAAGAACAGGTATTTGGAGAGATCAGATTGTATTCCATGGCACCTCTGAGCTACATGGATGTAAGAAGCTGTGTTGCTTGAAGTTCTACTAATGATGGGTTAGTGTCTAATTTTTTGGTAAGCTCCAGAGACGCCCACCATTTGGGGAAAGATCTTGCATGCTGTTTTGATTTTAAGGCTGTTTGTTCTATACACTTTACCTCTAAAAGCCTTCAGGGGGTTGTGCAAAGATTACAATTTTGAATCGCATTTTCCACTTGTTTTCCTTAAAAGCTTACTTCATTCTGGATGTTTTGCTTTGAAGCTGTTTGTATGTTATTACAGAGCAGCTTGACTCCCCTCAGCTCTCTGCAGTTCTTTTGTCACATAATCCCTTCCTAGACGTAATGCTGACATGAACTGAATGTTATTTATCACAAATGCTTTTGACAAAATACAGTTGTTTTCTTAGCAGCTCTTAGTGTTGTTCTGCTTCCTTGAGTATCAGGCCAGATAAAATACATAACCACATTGGGTTGCTATCTGCTCCACAAAGGATATCCCCTCCATCAATGCACACTGTTGTTCTTTCCGACACCACTTGGTACAGCCTAGTGTAAAAAAAGGTGCAAGTTACGTAAGGTAGCTTGTCCGAAGCTACCTTGTTCATCAGAAGCTGTATAGCTACACCAGTACTTTACAGAGGCAGTTTTACTCTGCGGAGAAGAGCTAATGTGTGTTAGGTACAGCTCTATGTTGTAAATTTTATCTGATCATGCTGAATACAGCAGGAGAGCCGAGACATGGTTACATGGTGGAAACGGGACATCCAGCAGAGCTCTTTAAATGCTGTAGCAACTCTCTCTCTGGAGCTCCCTGTTTCTCCTCAAACTGCACTCCTGGAATTGGGGCAACCAATTTAGGTTGCTGCAATTCAGGTAGCTCTCACCTGGGTACATGGAATGCTGGTTTTGACCTTCACTCCAGTGTACAGTCAAGTAGCATAATGAGGTTGGATTGTAGGGAGTAACTTGATGAAGATTATGTTAATGAGTCAAGGGACTAGGTGGAAATACACACTGTGAGCTCATTAGATGAGAGCCAGCTGTGATCTAAAAGGCATCTAGGTGCAATAACCATGCCTACTCTGTTGGAGCTAACAAACAGCTGTCTCTATCTGAAACACCCGGCTGTCATTAATGAGTTGCATAAATTAGCGACATTAATGAGTTTTTATCTTTTCAAGATGATGAAAAATAACAATTCAGATTTTGTTCTAGTACTCACATATTGTGAGTATGCAGGTAAAACGTATTTTGTGAAGCTGAACATCATACTTCGGCCAAACCTTTGGTCAATGATCTGTTCAAAGTGAATTTCAGACTGGCCCTGTAGGAATCACTTACCTGAATCGGGCATTTACACTTCCATGAATGAGGTGGCTCAAAGTTTAAAGTAATTTTCATACAGATAGTGTGGGATTTCCATGGCATACTCAAGATGTAAGCTCTTAAGAGCCAGTAAAACAAAAGAATTTGTGTTCTTCCATATTCAAGAAATAATAGTGATGTATTTTATTCCAGCAGGTGCAAAACCAAAAAAGGCAAAAAGTTCTGAACCTAAAAGTAACCTCGATGTGTTGAAAAAAATTGAGGTAAGATGCGCATACTCTTTCTAAATTCTACAGTAGAATTTGCTGAAGGAAAATGAAATCTTTAGTATGTGTTTTGGTACAAATGGAATAACCAGCCTTTTTCTGGCCTTGTCTTGTTACTCTGACAGACAGCTGTTCTGCAATGTGGTAGCACAAGGGAGAGGGTAAGGACAGAGCCTGGCTGTGGAGAAGCTGTTGTCTTTGCCTCTCTTTGATTCTGAGCACAACTTTTTGATTCAGACCAGTTGTTCTTCAGCGGGTAGTGATGTAGCTTAATTGTGATCAGCAGAGGTAATATTAGAGCTTATTGAAGGACAAATGGGCGCCAGAGCTTTTAAATGTATTGCTGTTTCACCAATGTTGGAAGTTAAACACTGTAGTAAATTGAGAGGAAAGATACAGAAAGAGAAACCTGGAAGGAAAGTCGCCTCAAGTTTGGAGGCAACTACCCACCATGTGGGAATGGAGGCTTAAAGATGAAACAGCCTTCCATTTTTTCTCTTGATGATCCACCAGTTTTTTGGTGCAGATACCTTATTATGTATAGTACGGTACCGCTTTATCAAGTATGACATGGCCTTCTACTGCCAGTTATTCTAACAGTGGTAAACGGAATGGTAAAGGGAAATCATCATATGAATTTATTACACAAGACCTATTTTTTTAGACTTCAGGTCCAATGGCTAATGCTTGATGAAGTCAGTCATTATGAAGTTCTCACATGTCACATCATGTTGTTTTAAATATTGACAAAAGACATGCACAGCTAGCCGTCTTGCTGTTAACTGCAGCGTAACGTTTCGGTAGTGTGGAGGTTATGCTGTCACTCTTAACATGAGATTACCTTGTAAAGGAGATTGCCTTGTGACAGGAGTTGGAAAAGAAGGGTGATGAAGAAGAAAAATCTGAAGATGAGAAAGACAAAACAGAAGACAAAGAAGGTGAAGATGACGAAGAAGCAGAAGAACCAGAGGAATATGACGAAGAGGAGCATGAAGAGGTAAAATGTCAGTTTTCCTACTTAACACAAAGTTGGATCTCACTCATTGAGTAGTATGTTGGCTGTCAGCCAAAGAAATGTCCGTAGCTTCTCTTGTCACTGAAGGGGAATTTTAGCAAGAGGCGTTACTACATGAAATTTCTTCGTTCACTACATTGTGTTGTAGTTAGTTCAAGTGGGTGTTTTAGTCTTTGTACTCCCCAAAGGCTCTGAAATAAGGATTTTGCAAGCAGGAATGTGTCCTGCCACAATCAATACGTACAGTTATTCATTTTCATCACTAAAACAGCGATGCCTGTTCTTTCATAGATATCAGAACTTCATTACAGTATTTCCCTTTTTCTTTCCCAAGAAAGAAGGAAAGAAAAAACTCCTATTACTGTTTCAAAACATGGATGCTCAACTGCAGTTTGAAGCATGTTTCTTTCATAAATCATCTCCACAGATACAGTGATAGATGTTTTTTTCCTTTGGTTTAGGAAAATGACTACATTTCTTCATATTTTGAAGATGGAGATGACTTTGATGCTGGCGGTGATGACAATATGGATGAAGCAACATACTAGCTATTGTTGCTAGGTGGTACACTGCCGAAGCCTTACACTACTTGAAGTAGAATTCCAGAGGTAGGCTGAGTATTAACAGAACTAATGCTTTAGCTCTGTTGATTTTAAGCATACTGTCCAAAACCACGTTGGACAATTATTTTTAATTGTACTATGCTGTAAAACAGGATATGGGATCCTTTGTTTTTGTTCTTTTGCCAAATGTTTTGCAGACATGCACCTTTTTAAGGTTTTCCAGAATGGCTTACTGATGGAGTAAGCTATATGCCACTATATTGCCTCTGCACAGAAAAAGAATGTATGCATTTTAATCAAAATTGTGCCTAAGCATTTGCACTAGTCAGTTCTATGCTTCAACAGTCAAATCTTGAGAATAACAGTGAAATTCTTGATGACTGCGGGGAAAAAAAAAAAAAAAAGCCATGGCCTTTATGGACATAAGCTGCTGATTTGGAGCTGACTTCTCTGGAGGAGTTCAGGTAACTTCTGAATTCAGGTGACTGAAAAGAATTGAAAATAAACTAAGCACTTTAATATAAAGTGACTTTAAAGTACCTTAGTAATATGGGCAGACAACATAATGAGAGTATTTTGAACAGCTATTATTCTAGTTAAAAGAACTCATTAGTATTTTGGTAAAAAGGGACTGTAATATTAAACAATGGGTTACATTACCTTTATGAATCCGCATAAGTGATAATTAAGGGTAATTTCATTTAGAAATATGGCAGAATTTAAGACTGAGAAATTATGGAATCCTGGTTTTCAGCAGTGGCACACTGATAAGTGATGAGAATTCCATCTGCCTCAGTTTCTCCACCTCTTAAGGTGATACTTTCTTACCTCACAGCGCTGTTCATGTGAGATGGCAGATGTTACCTATCTGTGTAATTGTTAATGCATTTATTTACTTTCCTACAGAACAAACAAGACAGAAACTTAACAGACAGCACATCAATATTAAAAACAAAACAAAAAAACAACCAAACCCAAATAAAAAATGTAGGAAAAGAATGTGGTGAAGTATTTTAATGCATGAAGTTTTAACTAGGAGAACAAGACAAGAATGCCAAGAATAGCAAAACCAGAATGTTTGGAAACATCAGTTTTATTTAAGAACCAACAACTGAGGTGTAGAAAACCTGTTCCCAAGATCAGATACTTGAAGAACCCAGTGACAGAGCAATTTCTGTGTCCTGTTGTCCTTTGATGGTACAAAGTATTATTGGTCTGTGTTACTATTATTACTATTGATCAGGGTTGTTGGTTTTGTTTGTTTTTGTTTAACTTCTTAAAACATTCTGTTCCTGATAACTATTGCTGTTATTGGGTCTAATGAAACAACAGTTTTAAACCAAATCCAATTCTTTCATCAGCAAAGGAAACTACAGAAGTTTCCCTTGCAATTTTGGCAGTTTGTCAAGCAGTACTTTACCTCACCAGTGACTGGAAAACAGTATTGCATTGTTCTATGAACTTCATATGCAGTAAGAACTTGTTCCTTGAGCTGTAGCTTTCAAGTGTTCTGATAAAATATGTATCAGATGTAAAGAAAATTAAACTAAAATGCTATGCAGGTCACACCTCAGCAGTATACCAGTTTTATTTTGAAGTGTTCATACAAATGTTTAATAAATGTTCTGCTGTACTGCACAGGAAATGTGTTCTCTGTTCATTGTCTTTTAACATCACACATGGCAGCAGCTGTTTCTTAACAGGTGTGCCTGCTTCTTGCATGGCATATACGAGACAGGTATCAACAAGGTAACCATGTTGAAAATTAAATTTGCATGCCTCAAGTGTTATCTTCTGCTAGCTGTTCCCCCCTGTGCAGGGTGAACAGTGGGACTCCTAGCCTCACACAAGGAACGCAAACTGATGGCTTTTGCCAAAGGCAGAACTAGAAAATTAACACTGGAAAAGCATTACTGCATGACTTAGAATTTGGTCACAAGCTGTTGCTTGCTTGAACAGGTACAATACCTTATTTTGTAGCCGATGCTGACTCTTGAGGATGATGACTTACTTCATTCATCATACTGCTAATTGGAGAGACAATTACTTCCCTGCTGTACTGCTGAGAATTGCTCTGGCAGAAACTGGGTCTTTATGTGACTTTTTAAAAGGTGAACTATGGTCACCTCTATCCTCCAGCGGGAACCACAAAGTCTTAGGATGGACCCTCTAGCACTACTTTAACTATGGCAAATAAGGCCAGCGGTTATGAACGCACCAGGTTCTGCAATGATCCAGCTTTGTGCCAAGGCACTTCTGAAATGGAATGAGGTTGTGCTGTTCCAGAGGCGTAATGCTTGCAGCTGTCTTTATAAGCTGATTTAACGATCGCTTAGAATTCACTGCAAGACCATAATGCTGATGGAACAGACCACTGTTTGGGTCTCAGCAAACTCTGGGTTTGGACAGGCATATATTCAAATCCTATCTTAACAGCACAGCATAACACTGCTGCTTCATAGAAGGCACTGCTTTCAGTGTGTGGGGAGATCACCCTTAGGGTGATCTACGAACTTCGCTGATCCTTGCCTTAGCTTTTCATGGCTATTTCTTAATCCATATTTTACAGAACCAGCAAGTTCTCAGAACTTTAAGCAGAAAAATCTACGTCCTACAAGGTGTGCACACGGTAAACCGTTAAGGCTCCAGCCAGATGCAAATGCTGTATGCAGGTACTGCCAACAAACTCACTTGTTGGCCAAGGATTTTTACTTCAGATCATACATCAAAAGTAGCCAAAACACACACAAGTAGTGGCCTCCTGTAATACACCATGCAAGGTATATAGAACTAAGAATATATTGTATGCACCACTTTCACTGCAGTCTAAAATAAAATTTTTTTTTACGTATATTACTTACGTTCTTCTAAAAGCAGAGAAGTATTTAAAATTAGACTTGCTCTTCATTCAGGATTATTTTACAAAGTTATATCTTCAGCCTTTATAAAATAGTTATACAAAGACTATTTGTAACAACATAGTCCATAATAAAGCACATTTAAATAATTTACATTTTACATGATCCAACAGTGCAATATGCACTTAAATTTAAAACCAATTTCCTGATCAACAATGTGTTGTAATTAATCTAAAACATGATTTGCCACTCAGTTGTGCTTTTTATTTTTAAGCAAGTCAGTTTCTAAAGACTTAACTTTACAGATTTTAACTTCAATCAGACTGAAGTTACATACAAAGCAGCCAACCTCTTTATTCAGGGCTGACACGTGGTGATGTATTGCCAGTTGTGTTGTACTTTGGAAAAAGCACTGCAGATCCCTGCATCCTGCAAAAAAACAAGCCAGCTGATGCTTGTAGATAACCAGTACTAGGAGCCCTACAATCCTGGAAAGAGACCTACTCTTATCTTCTCATAAAGTTAATTCTCTTAAATTAAAAATACGCTATGTGAAATATGCTGCATAATAAAATAGTAAAAACACACTAGGCTCTTGGTTAGAGTATCATACAGTCCAATGCAACAGCTATCCCTTTGTGTTTTTTTAATGACTGCCTATCCTAGCATACATAAAGGCCCATCACACTCGACGCGGTGACAAGAAGCCACAGGCCTTCCAGCACTGCAGAAGCCCAAAGTGTGAGCGATGCCAGAGAACTATTCTGCAGTACCACTGCAAGGCACAGAGCAATGGCTAACAACCCATCATCTCTCCACTTGCCCATCAACAGGATAGAGGCCTTCCTGAGGGAGTCACACCACAGCTGACGCTCCCTTCCATACTGATGTCAATTTGATGCCCATCAGCCCAGGTATGTGCAGTACATTAGGCCTATGTTGCATCACAATAGTTAATTCCATGTTCTTCCACAGTTTCTTAAGAAATGGGAGAATAAAAGTATTAGAAATGTTGAGGTTTCAGAAACAGAACGAAGGGGAAAGAAGCAAACCAGCAAATAAGCTTGCAGGAAAAAAGACACACGTACCAAGTTTCAGTCCTGCACAGAAAACATCTGTCTTGATGTGCCAAAGCTGTTGTCCAGACCAGCGCAAGTCACCTTCTACACTGCCAGCCATTGAGGCTGTGGCTCACTTCAGCCACCATCAGTTATTCTGCAATGCAATTTTTCATACAGCATGACCCAGAACTAGTACTTCAGTATTCATGCTTGTGTTACTGGCACATTCCTTTCATGGAAAGCACCAATTAAAAGATCTCTGAAAACAAGCGTTAGGTGAAACATGAAATTTACGCCTGTTTGCAATCTCTCTTCTCATGTGGAAACTATGAGTAGTTTCCACTATCTCCAGAGATACCACTTTGATCAAAGGGTTCAAGAGCAGCAGCTCACAGTTCACATATCCAAGTGTACAGCCTTTCCCTTTAAGCTCTGGCCTGCTTCTATTTCAGTATAATACATTAAAAGTTAACAGGGCATGCTCATACACTGGGCATGCCAGTGGAGAGTATTTGTCCCACCTCCTGCGGCAATAGAAGCCTCCAGAAACAGATGGGGCGTTGAGTCTTTACTTTCAAAATTTAAGTTGATAAAGCACTTTGGAATACCTCCAATACTTAGGAAACATTAACTTTTCCCCCCCCTTTTTTTTTTTTATACTGTATATACTTACCAAAGACACTCAAAGGAAAGCTTATAACAGTAGTTTAAAGGATAGTGATTATTTTTCCATTTCTCTCTTTCCAAGTCCTATTCAATTCAGCTATCTTGGGCTTTGGTGAAAAATGGTATTTTGAACAGGGCAATGGAAATCTTACTCCACAAGGCAAATATAACAAAAAATTAAGAGGCAGAATCTCAAGTTTTTATTTAAAAATATTCTGAGTACACAAGTACCTTCTTCTTTCTGTAGGAAGAGTTCAGGGTGGTGGGTTTTTTTTGTTTGTCTTGTAGCATTTTCAGGTAGAAAATAAAAGAGGGGGAAAAACAAGGTTGTTCATGAAACCCCAAATGAAACATTCAAGCACGGAGTGGTTGATGAATACACTACAATTTAAAGAACATGTCTGAAGCTGCAACTGGTCTATTCTGCTGCAATGTAAAGTTTCTTGCTAGGAGCCAAAAAATCTCATTTGATGGTTTCTTGGAGATTTCAGGAAGTCGTCAGTGTTTGAGGTTCATGGGCACTCGATCATTAGCGTACTCCTTGAAGAAAAGTCAGTCCTGCACCGACATTAACTTGAGGGGGAAAAATCCATTAGCATGAGAACTACTGAAGCGGTCATAGCAAGGTGCCACACCTCTGCACTTTTGTACCATACACAGCTGAGAAGTCCAGTCCAGTCCAGTCAGTTTTCAGCAGGATACCACAAGGATGTGAAGTTTCAGCAATTCACTCTCAACTGGACTGTGTCGAGGCACAGTGTCACAGACACAGAAAACAAGTCCTATAAGCCTGGTGCTTATAGTGAAAAGCACTAAAGAATGCGTTTGACCACAGGCACAAGATTTGAAGATTCCAGCTTAAGTATTTGCTACTGCCTCTATAAAAGTCACTTTGGAAAAAAAAATAAAAAAAAGAACTTCATAGTGGCAATTAATTATGGAATGATAGTTGTTTTTTTTTAAAAAAAATCTTACTCTAGAAGATTAGGAGAATGCAGTTTTAACTGACAACTGTAAACCTGATATTAAAATGTCAAGTGTACTATGCACTCTATAAATACTTCAAGATGTTTAAAAGTTAGATATCCCCAAATGCCCATTTTAGGGCTGTAAAACGTACAGTGAGATGCCTCGTGTTAATTTAAACTACATTTTTTCACCTCATCGTTAATTAAAAAACATACGCCTATCAAAATAGAAAAAAGTGCAAAGCTTCAGAGACAATTTTATACCTTAATTTATATTCCAATCTTGCATAAAAATTGCCTGTCTCAGGCATATTCAGAGATTACACGATTCACAGAAATACCCTTGCACTGGAACACTGCCCATAAAGGTAGGTCACACATGAGGATGCATTTTCTCTGCATTCCAGATGCATTTTGCATTCTGTGGTTTCCCCTTTATCTAATGCTATCTTACGTGTCTATCAGTAACAGTTGCCTGGGGTTTTCTGTTGTTAAGGCTGAAGGTCTCCTCGATTATCAACATTTATAACATTTAGTGGATTTATCCCATTTTCTATTTGTTTCTGATGTGATGCTGCTGTGACAAACAAATGGGAAGATTCCATTGTAGAATGGTGACTGACATCTGCTTTCACTAGAACTTCATAATACAGGAGGTAAAAAACTGGAGTTACTATGCCAATTATCAACATAATCACTACAGCTGTCCACCATCCTATACCCCAATCTGCTCCATAGTAAGGATCCTTGCTTTTTTTAGTTTTACCATCAGTCTCAAACCCAATCTGCTGGGCTGCTAAGGCAGAGACGACTTCATTCAGATTCTCTCTCTTTGTGTCATTACACTTCACTATCTCTTCTATATCTCGATCCACTTCTTTTAAAAAGTTGCCAGCAGTCTCATTAGTAGAGACTTTATCAGGTGGTGACGTTTCCTGCACGTCTGGGGAACAGTGAGCAGGCCGGAGGACTGGTCTTCCTTTTGGAGAGACATGTGTTTCGGTCAATACACTGAACTTTTTCACTGGGATTTTGATAGACCTCAAGGCAAAAAAATCTTGATCATTGATAAGATTGTTAACTCTCTTGATATCTGCAACCTGAAAATAAAACCAACAGTTTAAATATCGAAGCCCCACTGAACCAAAACTCTTTATAAAGAGAGTACTACATCCTTGAGAAATAGAATTCTTCCCTAATGAAACAAAGGCAGGGCCTTTGTTTTGCCTTTTTTTTTTTTTTTTTAACCGATACCCATTCAAACAATATAAAGTGAGGTCAGAGATCAAATCTGAACAATGTTAAAGCAAAGAGGTAATTACATGGTTACACACCTCCTCACTTCAGGTAAGAAGATGGAAAGTCACTTAGTCAATTCAAACATATATATTCGTCTAACGTATATTCATCTATCAGTGGCGACTGTGTGAAATGAATGGGACTTTTACCTCAGTGTTTTCAAATTAAGTAAATTACTGTGAGTTCCCAACTAAACTGGCAACTTGTGAATAAGGAATATTAAAAATTACGAGCTTCCCATTTGTCTAGCCACAGCCAAGGTTTGGATGCTCTTTCTGCTTCTGGGGGTTGAAGCGGAAACCACCTTTCCTCATCAAGTCAGCTCTTCCCTTTCCCTATTCCTCCTTAAAATTAATCTCGTTTTGCTCTCAGGAAGTTTGGATTTGAAGTCTAACGTGAAATACTCTGCAAAGATTTAGGTGTCCTTGGAGAATTAGCAACTTCGTTCTGAGACAGTACGTCTCTCAACATGGAAGGCACAGCCACAAACCTCACCATAATGAAGTACTTTAAAATCAGTACTTTTTTACAACCTGGTAAGCACTCAGGAATTGTGCCCGTTGTAAGACACACACAGACAGTACCCGAGTTCACATTCTTCCTGTCCTCCTGAGGACATCTACCTCAGGAGAAGTTACAGACAGAAAACATGGTAGTCAAGAGACCCTTGTTGCTTTGCTCTAACTACTCCACTTATAACACAGATATAGCCAGAAACAGTAAGGTGGGGCCATCGGTGCCTACTGCCTGCACTAACCTTGTAATGTTAAAAGGTGTTCCAATTCCTGTGACAGTGTATTTGTTACGTGTACCATGCTGAATAATCAGATGAGCGTAGAAGATGGCAAAATGCAGCATTTACCTACCCCTGGAAGCATTCAAGCTGGACGGGGCTTTGAGCAGCCTGGTCTACTGGAAGGTGTCCTTGCCCACAGCAGGTTGGAACTAGATGATCTTTAAGGTCTAAGATTCTGTGATTAGTGATTCCAGCACAACACAAGTTATATTTTCTGCCTGTAGCCCTGGCCTGCTCTTCCATATTCTTGCTGAATTTCCAGGACAGAGCACAACTCAGTTATCTTTTATTTCTTATCTGAGGCCTGACCTAGGAAACCTGCTCAAAATACCTAATTGTGGTGGCTTCTGAAGCCAAGAATTGGTTAAGGAGGCTAAAGTCTGTCATAACTATGAAGTAGTTATGTCAAGATTGTGGTACCTAAGCTCATGACAGGAGGTCCCCAATTCTGTTTCTGCCTGAAGAATGTGATGACAGCAAAACTTCCATAATATGGATCTTGAATCTGACCTCTTGAATTAGCCCAGACAGTCCACCAACATGCACAGCTGATTTCCTCTTAAAACTGGATACATGCAAAGGCTAACATTAACCAAGACAGAAGCCTCTACCTTAATCAGTAGTGGCCAGCAAAAGTACCAGGCAGGAAGGACATTTGCTAGGCTAATTTAAGAACTTTTAGCGAGGAGAAGCGAGTTCTGAGCACCAGAAGGGAATGCTTAGGGCTCAGGCAGACGGGGTGCATACAACGTGCTCATGCCGATAAACACTTGCCAATTCAGCAGAATTTCAAAACAAAACTACACTGAGTTTTTCTGTCCCCTCCCTTAATGGAATTTGGGCTCCACGCAAACCCTAGCGGTGGTTCAGCAGTGCCCTCCGTATCGCTCAGCCCGACAGGGACAGGCGGCAGCAGGGACAGTGCCCAGGCGTGGCTGTGCAGAGCCTAACCTTGGCTGTAACGTGTCCGCCCCAGGCAGCGCCACAAGCAGAGCCATGCATTTGCTCCTTACGCTTAGGTTGGCTTTAAGGGAAAAAAAACCAAACCCAACACACTACGGAACTGGAACCCGGCAGGCTCTGCGCTGCGACACTAACGCTCTGCCGTCATTACTTATTTTGTTTTTACTTCTGAAGAGCACGGCGCTCCCGACGCTGCCTGCACGGGCGCTAAGCACGGCCGGCCCCGGCGGCAGGGCAGCCCGCGCCTGGCACTTACCGAGCAGCAATACTGCAGCGCGATGGCGTTCAGTGTGTCCCCCTCCTGGATGTCCTTCGTCAGCAGGACGATGTCATCCAGCCTGTCCCTCGAGGCGCTCCGGCGGACCTTCTCCCTGCCCCGCGGCCGCAGCTCCGTCACCTCGCCCTCCTCCTCGGGCCCCTCGCCCTCCGCGCCCGCCGCGCTGGCGAAGGGGTGCAGGTGCCCGCCGGCGGGCGGCTGCGCTACGGCCGGCGGCTGCAGGCCGCAGCCGGCGCCTCTACCGGCCATCCTCCGCGGGCGGCTCTACGAACAAACCGCAAGCGTCGCGTCCTCCGCGGGGGAGCCCCACACCGCCCGCCCAGACCCCTCCCGGCGCAGCGACCAGCCGGCCCCGCCGCCGAGGGGGCGCCCAGCCCGGCCCGGCCCGGCCCGGCCCGGCCCCGCCGCCTCGCTCCTCCCCAGCGGCCGCCCTACCTGCCGCCGCGCCTCATGGCGGCCGCCGCGCCACGTCCGCAGGGCGGCCCCGCCCCCAGCGCCAGCCGCGCGCGCCGCCATGAGGGGAGGCGGGCGGGAAGGGGCCTGCTTCCTCCTGAGGGGACGGCAGCGGCGCCGCCCCGAGCGGCTTCGCCGGGACCCCCTCGGGGGCTGCGGGGCTTCCCCGACACGGGGAGCCGGCTGCCCTGGGCTCCCGGCTGCGGGAGCTGCGTGGGGCCGCGGGAAGGCGCTGCCCGCCCGGCGGCAGGCTGAGGCGGCCGGCCTCCCTCTTTCCTGCGGCGTGGCGGGGCAGGGGGCTGTCCCCGCCGGCGTGCGGCCGCACGGGGGGGGGAGGGCGCGGAGGCTCGGAGGGGAGAGGCGGCGTGCCGAGAGCAGATGGGCATGCAGAGTCCTGCCTGCGAGGGTCCTTGTGGGTGCACTGTCCGTACCGATCGCCTTACCGGAGGAGCGGGAGGCCGCTCGGTGCCAAGGCTGTCGCCTCTTTGGGCCAGTATCATTGTCCTTGTAAGAGCCCCTTTTGCCTGTGGCGGTTCGCAGCGCCTCTCCAAAGTCTGTGGCCTTTTAGTCCTGCCTGGTTCTGGTGCTGCTGCTCCCTCAGAAGTTGCCAGGTGGTTTCTTTTTATCCCTTCACGCGTTTCCCTCCTCCTCAGGACCAGTACTGCAGAGATGCAGGTGTTAAGCCCTTGCTGGGATGTTCTTTTCACAAGAGAGAAACAATAAGCCTTGTAGATACTTCAGCTTCCCTAACAGAGTCATTTTCACTATTAAAGAACTGTCAGCAGCTGTTGCAGTTGCTGAGGTAAATAGGAAGACTTACTGGCCTGGTAAATTTAACCTAGTGTGGGTTTCTTCTGACACAGCCTTAGAAGGAAATTTTTGATTACAGCAGGAGCAAGTACAGTATTTCTTACAAAAGGTGACAGCTCTAAGGTTAGGCTGAATATGTTGTGACACATGGTTGTATTGTTGCTGAAGGGAAATGTAGTTGTGAGTCTGGTCCCTCAGCAAATTACAAATAATTTTAAATAAGGGGTGGGTTTTTTGCTTTTGTTTTTGAGCCCTGTTATATGATGTTTTCAGACTTTTCTGAACAACCAAAGGGGTTAGAAATGTGTTTGGTGTTAACAAAGGCAGATGTCTTTTATGACTTTAATTCTGAAAGTGAAATAACTTGAGTATGAAGGCATAAATGTGAAAACTAGTGATCGTGTAGCTCTGTAGAGAGTCACACTTCACACCACTGAAGCTGAAAAAAATTGAGGCCGTGTTTCCAGGTATTGTAAAATAAGCTGTCAGGGTGCAGTGTGTTCTTGTGTCTCAGCTTATTATAAAAAGTAAATGTATATATATATGTTTCATATCTACCGTAAAATAGTGCTCTGTTATGGATGAGGAATGGATCTAGTAAAATTCAAGTAATCCAAAGGTTATCTACATGCTGCCTAGCCAAATAACAACAAGAAAAGCAGTACATTTCAACATAAACGTTCTGTCCAGAGCATAGAAGTTCTGTGTTGTAAAGTACAGAGAAAGTTTGCACAAAAGAATATAAATATTGTCAGGTGCAGAATTCGGCAGTAAGCATAAAATACGAGCTGGCCCGATGAGGCAGGCCTGCTTGCTGCCCTTTGCAGAGAAGGATGGAATAGTGGTAACATGTAAACAGGGTTTCCTTCTGGCAGGAAGTTGGGTACAGTGTAAGTTAATTTTTAGGTTTTCTTATTCTGTATTTGTAAATGGCTGTAGATGCCAAGTGTAGTTAGAATTCCCTCAAACCAAAGTTCCTTACAAGTCAGAAGACTCTAAACCATTTAGGAGTCTAACTAGGGATAATTCCTTTTCTTTCAGAGTAATTCATAGCATCTTCCCAATCAAAAACTGCTCAGAAATAAGTCTTCTATTTTTTGTCATGGGTCAGATGCACGGCTTGTACTAGTTAACATAGCTGCACTTGAAGGTCTTAGATACAGCCTTGCATAGAAGCTGCTCTGTAGCAAAGACAAGCCAGGATTCTCAGATTAATGACAAATGTGTGAACATATTTTTAGAGGTCCCAGAATGTTTCTGTGTATTTCTGGGGATGGCAAAATGCAAGTAGATTGAATCTTTCACCAACTGTATTTCCAGCAAGAGCAATGTTGTAGGTGACTGAATTAATTTCCCATAAACCCTAAGTTTTTTGTGGGATCTCAAGTTGGCAAAAAGTAATTACAACTTAGTGAATGAGAATTCCATCTGTTAAGAGGTGTCATGCCACATCTGGCAAAGGATATCTGCAGCACCGACCAGTTTTGTTTTGTTTTTTTAAGGGAGCTTTCAGGAATAGAAGTGAAGCAACTGTAGTTGTCTGTGGCTGGGAAACGGATGACTCAGACCCTATTCATGCTGTTGAAAGACTTTTATGAGACCCATCAGAGCTGTGGGTGGACCTGGAGAGGAGTTTGGAGGCAGACTTCATACGCAGTGATGCCTGCAGCAGTGTCTGATGATTGTCCCATCATACACCACTAATGACATACTCTTTTGGAGGTTTTCTTTAATCTTTGGGTGGTGAGGCTGCAGAAAAGGTCAGGGTAGGGAATTTCAACATTTCTTTTATCTAAAGAGGTGTACCATCAGGTCAAAAAAGAACTGCTGAAGCAGCACTCTGCCTCAGAGGGGGAAAAGAAAGTATTGGAGTTTGCTTTGACCCTGCTACACCCCTGTGTGTAACCATTTGTAACTAGTGACATTTTCCCATCAATAACAAAAGGGTATATTCCAAACTTGATGAACAAGACTGGAGCTGCATAGCTCCCATGAATGCTAATAGGAACACAGCCTTTCTCCATCCCCATGTAAGTTACTTTGCATATCCTAATAGTGCATTCTCAATGAGCAAGAGGGTCAGTGTTAATCACTCCACAGCATTCCAAGAGCAGGGATCTCTACCCCATTCCCCTTGGTCATGTTCTATCTAGTGTGGCTTGATCAGAGCTAGGAAGTTAGGTATACACACAGGAATATTAAAAAGATCTTAAGGAATTAATAGAAAGTAACTGTAAAGGAGATGTTGGAGGGCTGATATAACTTGTTAATAGTAATTTTTAACTAACTAAATAGATAAATACGTATATTCTTTCTGTCTGGAAGTTGCACACATGTCATGTGACACCACTGTTTCTGTAAGCCTTTAAGTCATTCTGTGGTTATGGACCACAGCGCTAGATTTACATTTAGATAGCTAGTACCAAATATCTAAATGTATGTTTTAATTGCTTGATTGACATGGTAAGCTATGACTTACTAAAAGATTCACACAGAAATAAATATAAAGCCTTTGTCTTTCTCTGCTTCCCTGCTTAGTACTTGGGAATGGTGCTAAAATTGTAGGAAACCGTAGTGTCAAGGTAGATCTGCAGCTCCAATAGAATCCAAACAAAGTGTGAAGTTATTAAGAGCAGTGTTTGACTTGAAGATGTGTTAAGAGGCAGTAAGAGGGGCTATTTATAAACTATAAAAGTATGCAGGAGGCAGATAATGCTAAATATGCAGACACTTGCGGAGTAGTCTGTTCTCCAGGGGAAATATTTGCGTGTATACATTTAACTGTAAATATTATAATCTGGACCTTAAGCCTCAAAACTAGCAATAAATCCTTTTTAGTTGGCAAGGTTCCAACAATTTCACTCTAAAATGGGTTTAAAAGGACTATGAAATTTAATTGTTTAGTTTAGTATTGTTATGTTTTTAATGAGAGTGAATGAAAATTTATCTTTGGATTGAGACTCTTATTTCCTGATTTCATATTTCAGGTATTTGCTGCTTACCTTTGGCTACTCAACATGAATTGGTTACTTTTAAATTTTATTTAAATTTATTATGTATTCATAGTAGAAATATGCTGTGTATCTTCCATAACACAGCCAGTAGAGTGCATTGATTGTTTGGTGATTAGTTTTCAAAAAATCTGTAAAGATCTTTGTATTTGCTTTTGATTTATGTTTTACTTTGCTCAGCTGAGGTATCCTCAGAATAAGAAAATCTACCAGTGAAACCATTCAGTTATGGTAAAGACAGTATGCAAAAAAGGAGTATAGGCTCTTGAAAATTTATTTCAAGTTATTCACAGATGGATTTTGCTGTAAGAGTCTGAATTCCTATTCATATACTTGTATTGATGAATAAGAGTTTCTGTCGTGTGATAGCTGAAGTTCTTTTTTAAAGATTGTTATACATGTTGTCCAATTTTAGCTGGATGAATATGTAATTAAGTCCAGGAATGGCTGTTATTTTTTGGTATGTTTTTCCTGAGTAAGTTAAAGAATGCTTTCAGTGCGCTTTTTTTTTTTTTTTTCTTTCTCTGAGGGAATTTTAGCACTCAAGTAATCAAGTCTTTCACTCATTTTTTTTTAGATGAATTAAGCATTCAGTGTTCTTAACTTTTCCTTTCTGCTTTCTCTAGCTCTCAGGTTTTGGAAATTTGATTTGTTTGCATCCTCTGTGGGTTTCAGCATTGTGTTTAAAATGTGGACACCAGACCTTTATGGGATTTCAAATACCCACCCCATTAGTGCTACATACAAAGGTAAATGATTCCCCCATCACCGCTACTTGTCACTAACTTAGTGTTGATGTATCTGAAGATCGCACTGGTTTTTTTTCCCAGGCATAGCATCACACTGGACACTTTAACAGTGAGCTGCTTCTCTTGCTACAGCTTCAGATGAAAATGATCCACAAGATCATTTGTAAGGTATAACCTGTATTTTTGCTTTGTTCAGCAGTGCTTAACTAAAAATGACTTGTTCTAATGGAAGCAGGTTAACAGGTGAGCCATCACCATAATACTCTCATTTCCTTTCTGCTAATATTGATATCACAAGCATCTTGCTGTGATTTTTGTATTTATGAGGAAAGAGTGTTGAGGAGCAGCAGATCTATTTGTAACCCTTGTTGAACTACATGATAGAAATATTTTCATTTCCTTATAATGAAATTTATATTTTGTTCATGATCTCTTACTGGAGAATGCTGCTTGAGCTATACCCACTAGTTTTTAATCCATTTTACAGCATTGCACTGCTTACTGGCATTGTACTATGTCTTTACCATATGGTAATGTGATTTAAAAGTAAGTCCTCCAGCTATTCAGTTCTGTTACACCGGCAGAATTACTGTCATTCAAATTTATAATCTTTCAGAATTAAACAAAATTGCACTGTTTGTATAAGATCACATATTTATTCCATTCATTTCTTTTACCTCTTTATAAGTGAAATCCCTCATCAGCCTTTACATTGTTTTGGCTGGGTTTGCTGTCAAGCTGTATTTATATATCTAAACTTCCTTTTGTATCTTTGGAATTGATTATTACGGGCATTTAAAATATGGTTATTAAACTTGTCATTGTCTTGCCAGCCCAGTGGTTTTCCCTTATGTCTTTAATCTTCTATGTTTTATGCAGTGTGATTTAAAATGGCTGCTCTCTCCCTTTTCTATAATCTGTATACTGATTTATTTTTTATTTTGTTTCTGACTGAATTTTTACTATGCTATTGCACCAAGATGCATGTTTATTCAGTTTTTTTTCTTAATTGTAGAATACTGGCTTTTTGCCACTCTCGTAAGCTCTTCTTAATTTTGGAAATAAAAAGCTTAGGGATTTTGATAGTTTCCCTACCACAAGAAGGAGCTGGATGTTATATGGTGTTTTTTAAGTATTGGGATTTCAGCCAAGGCAGAAGCTTTCTTTGGCCTCCTTGGTACCAGTAATTCACCCTTACAAGCCCACCAGCATGCGAGTTTTTACTGCAGGTGTATTTTGTATTGGTATGTTGCTACCTATAGCTAAAACTGACAAAAGCTTTCACTGGCAAAGAGTCCTTTGATGTCATTCCACTGAGTGGGAAAGTGCCCTTATGCTGGCCCCGATACACACATGCAATCATGTCAGCTCTGCAGCCTCTTCTTCTACCCTTCTACTGTTCTTCCCACATGAAGAGAGGCCTATAGGCAAGCGATGGTGTTGTCTGGAATATCCTAGTATTACTTTCATCCTTTGTTTTAAGCTCCTTACAGCTGGAATAGTGGGGTATGCCGAACAGCTTTCACAAAAGGGAGAGAGGAATAGCAGAAGGGAGTGGAAGCAGGAGCAAGGAGGCTGTCATGGTAAAAGATCTGATTCAGAGTCTTGAAAAGCTTTAATATGTGAGCAGGTGTGGCATTCACAGCCTACTATATTGATAAGTATTTGAACTGTGTATTTAAGATGCCTTCAATTTTCATCTGTAATGGCATGCAAGTGTAAATGAAAGTGTTGAATTAACACTCTCTGCTCCTGATATTAGGAATGGTACTGTAATTGTAAGCATCTTGCTATTTTTGCTTTCAATTTTTCAATATAAAGCTGATTTTAAAAGAAAGAAATATTCACCATGTACTATAGCTATTTGCAATCTAGAATATTTATCAGTATATAGCTTAAGAAATGGGGTTTTTTTGTACAAAACACGCTCGTTTCAGTTTTGCCTTTATCTTTGTAATTTTTAGATAATTATAGCATATTTTATCAAATATGAAAGTACTTGTAAAATAAATCATCCCATTCAACTTTTTTTAGCATTTAAGGTCTGATTGCAAATGTTCAGTTTATGACATAAATAAGAGAGTGATCTAGTAGACATAGAAACTCTCTGATGGGAGCATTTTCATGAATTTTAAAACAGATTCCCTCCACCCCTATTTTCTTAGAACTTTTGTCTTTCTATTTGATTCAGCTTCTATACAGCAGAATGTGTCAGAAACCTTTAAGTTCTTTCAGTGAGTATCAGGCATGTTAATGCAAATACATTATGAGTAATCCCTCCATAAGTAGGGACAGTAACATAACCCACACGACACCAGTAAAGTGTTTACAAGCTATTAATATGCCTACTGTGACAAGATGTGGGAGGCAACAAGGAATTTGTTTTATTAGTTTTCTTCCACCCTCAAGTAATAAATCTTAAAAGCTTCAATATTGATTCAATGAAATGAATGGCTGAATCGTTCTGGAGAGTCTCTGACAAGTGGACAAATGCTTCCATGGTTACATTGTGCTATGCAGTATGGTTACTGAGCTTTGTTGGTTTCCTCCCTTTGCCATTGAAGTAAAATAACAAACCACAGGGAAGCACCACACATGGTGGGCATAAACTGGAAACAGCTTTAAAAAATGAAGTTAGCTGATCTTACACACATTTTAAACAATATGGGGTTTAATGATTTAAACTGTATACCCTAAAGATGCATTTCAGTGCTTTCTCCTTCGTATATCACTTGCTCATGGAACATTTTTATTTCTTGCCTGAACCACCTCTTGCTTTTGATTTGCAATGTCATAAATTTAAGAAGGCTGTGTGAAAGTGTGTTTCATGGTAGTGTTATGTGGGTTATGTTTTTCTAGGAATATTTTTATAGCAAGTGACGTTACTGCATTAATGTGGCCTTCTGCAATACCTAGATAATGAATAACAAATCATGTGTAGAACTTTTATGTGCAGGTGTTTTAGAGTGCTTTGCAGTATAACATAATCAAGTAGTTTGATTTTGCATATAATGTGCTCAAGTTTCAGGTGTCACAGGGAAGAGGGAGACAATAAACACGTAACTTCATAGACATCACATTTAAAAAAGATAATGAAAAATAATGGTTTACAGTTATTTCATTAGCTTAAAACTGTTGCAGAGCAAGCATTACATTAAGAGAAGGAAATTCTGAAGGCCTTAGATTTTGTTCAGGACAAAATGTAAATGAAACTGAAAGCAGATGTATTGGAAGTAGCTGCATCTTTTTCCCTTGCAGACCAACTCTGAGAAGAGTGTGTGTTATTCTCTGCATTAGCAGCTGTCAGGTTCTTTTTCCTCTACATGCTTGACAGTCCCCAGGACCACTGTCTCATCATCAGAATGCTGAGATGTTCCCAGTGCCCCTTGGTAGACGCAATTCTACATCAAGGATGGATACCAGGATTCTCTACATCCAGGACAATAAATTGATAAACATGGAGGATAGTTACATCTGAGACAGAAATTCTGGCCTTACAGCTTTCCATTGGAAGCTTACATTTATTGTGGGTACTTAATTTTGCAATTACTCAAGTAATAACTCTGGTCTCAGGGGGAAAAGTAAGCAACAAATGAATAAACGCTTCAATGCTTCACTTCAAGAATTCCAGAAAAGAGTCAACTCTTCAGGTGGAAAACATAAGTTACTTGTGTTTCCAAGTAGTTTTTCTCCTCATTCGAAAGGAAGAAAACAAAATCCCTATCTGTGAATTGGGAAGGCAGATGAAGTTGTATGCAGCAGCTGGAACCCTTTTGCTTTTGTCTTTATTAGCCTGAAATACTCCTTGAGGACTTTGAAATTGAGAGCAATCTAGATGTAAGGGAGAGTTCTTAATCTTTATATTTTATATTACCTTCAGAAAAATGCTCTTTTGGGTAAGAATTCTTTTTGAATTTACAGTATCTAGTGCTTGACATGCTCTGAAGGTGTGTGTTTTGATGGATGTTTTGTGAGAAGGCTTCTGATTTGCTGCATGCTATCTATGTTGCCAGTGTCATACCACCAATGAAGAGCTGGACAGACCTGATTGAAAGAAACAAGACTGCAACTTTATTTAGCAACAATAACTGCGTAAGAGGATCAGGCAGACAATTCTTGCCAACATCTCATCTTGCTGTTTCTCCATGTGACCTACAAGGCAGTAAGAATCCACTGTGGTTTGAAAGAGGCCACTGAACACTGTAAGGCCAAACCGTCTCTTCAGAGGTGGCATTCTTTTTGTGTCATTATAATGACATAAAATGACAGAAATTTTGTCATAGTTGCACACTAGAGCTTGATCAACCAAATCTGAGATGCCTAAGTTGAAACAAGTTATTTTCTCATTAATTTGTTTAATTTTTGACACTTGAACATATTAACGTTGTCTAAAAGTCATCTCGTTTTGTGAATCTTCTCAAATGTGTAGCTAAGTTCAGTAATAAAAAGTTTATGATTATATGAATAGCATTTCTGCTGTAATGTGTGTTAAAATATAGCAGCCTTTCACAAGCAGATACTAGGGAACATTTACTTTTTTCCTGATAATAGGAATACTTCATTTATTTCTTTTAAAAGCTCTTTTTAAATATTAACACCAGCATACTTTATCAGTGTACAAATAAGGAGCTCTACCATAATTAGAGGTTAACCTTTGCCAAGCTGATCACAGGAAGCATATGCAAATTAATGTTTTTTCCATTGAAAAAGAGCACAATATGCTTGGAAGTTCTAATTTTGCAGTTTCTTAAATCCTAAACATCTCTGAAAAATAGAGGATCAAAACCTGAATTTATCTACATACATATGCACATCAGTCAGTCTGGCTTAAACCACTGGGTCAAAAGCATAATACTCAAATTCCATCATTCAGTGTTCTCAGATTATTAGTCCTGTTTGTCTGCTTTGTGCTCCTTCTTGCATGTGTTTGTTTATTCATCAGGAAGCTATGCAGTAAATTCAAAATTTTAATATTGAAACATTCCCAGCCCATCCAGAAGGGTGTGAGCAGTTCAGGAAAGAGAGTAGTGCAGATGCCTGGTACTACTGAAGAGGCATGGTGTGACACCTGACAGTGGTTGTGCATTTCTTCAGCATGGGGTAGCTGAACAGAAGTCTCCAGAGAGTGCAGCTATATGGCAACAGGAAAATGGTCAGAAATCTCATTTCACATTTTGAAGAACAGACGACACAAACTTGATGATAAGCTGCTATCGGATGGTGGTCAGAAGCCTAGTAATACAGGCTAGTCAGGCTCTGAGGTGATGAACACACCTCTATAAGTGCTTGTGGTGGTTTGTAATGTTCTTAAAAACGGTCTGTCTTGCAGAAACAGTCACCACCATCGATCATTGTTGGAAGAGAATCCAAAAGCCACCAAATCCAAGTGAATTTCTTGCAAGAAAATCAGCTGTATCTTGTCAATTATTCTGTGAAGAGAGGAGCAAGAGCAGCCTCAGTATTCTGCTCATACACTAGAACTAATCAGGACATAGCCTGATGGAAGTTACTTGTTTCTGAAGTGTTATGTCATATTGGAAGTGATTCACTGATAAATAGGAAAGAAGTAAAGTTTACTTGTGTGTATTTTGATTAAGGGTTGGTCTATGAAAGAGCTATCTATGTGTGTAATATTCCTCATTCTGAGTAGTTCAATCTGCTTCAGCTGAAGTACCGGAAAAGTTGACTGATAAGGCAATGTGGACATCTGTGCAAGACCAAAATTTAAAAATTCTCAGAATCTCCTTGTTTGATGCTTGGAATAAGTGATTAGCCCACAGTTTTGAAGCTTGGATGCCACATGTGAAAAGCATTTATGAGTGTTAAGAAAATTTTATGATCAACATTTATTTTTGTTTTCTAATATTAGTAGATTAAGATTGCAGTACCTGTGATTGAAAAATCATGAGGCCGTCATACAACAGAGCAATCTTCCTTAACAGAAACAAAAATGTAAATAAGAAGAGAAAATACTCCCTTCTGATGCCCCTTGGATTTTTTTTTTCTTGCTCCTTTAAGTCCTGCTTTCTTTCTCAGGGATTTGTTCTTCTTCTGACTCCCTCTTCCCTGGTCTTTCCTTTCAGATGATGCCAACAAAAGGAAAAGGCAAGATTTCAAAACAAACAAACAAACCAGAGGCCATTGATTCTATTGCTGCTGCTTTCAATATTGGTTTACTTGCAGCAGAGCCATTTTTAACTTGCAGTTTTAATGAATCCAAAACAAAGGAAATCCAAACAAAGAAAGAACTGAGGGGTATACTTAGTACACCTTATTTACTGCTTTGGTTGAAAAGAGAAGTGAAGGCTGACCTGGAGGCATAGTTCTGTGCAATGCCAGATCTATTGTAGGTCAGTACCAGGCCTGATTGTTTATCCCTGATTTTTGCAAGGGGTGAGAGTGCTGTGTGGGCAACATGCTGAGTTGTTAAAAGTATGTATGGAGTGTCCCATGTCAATTACCAACAACCTTCCAGCCAGCTGAAGGCCACCATTGACAAAAATCCCATGGGAGCTCTGTCTCATCCTCATCTGTAACAAAGGGAAACACAGGACTTTAGAGTGGTATGATGATAATGAAAAAAAAAGGAATTGAGAAATCCTCAGGGGTTGGGAGAAAAGATGGAATACCGCATGTTGAGTGGGAGAGAGCAGCAAAAGCTACACTCATTTTGGATCTGAATGTAGTTTTGTGGAAAGACACCATGAAGACAGCCATGTGAATCTGTGAGCCCAAGTCTGAGTTCTGACTTTTCCTGTGTTTTCTAGCACAGTAATTAGCAACATTTAATGTGCTCAGGTCTGCTTAACTGAGAACTGATGACTAAGGCAGCCCTCTGATACTGAGCAGCTTGATAGCTGTTGGTGGGAGCCAGACCTCCCACAGAAACTGGATGACGAAAGGATAACAGGAAGTATTTTATCTAAGCTGAAACAACATTATGGAGTAAGTGATAAGAAGAATTTTATACCTCAAGTACCCTTTCCGTCTGTTGATCCAGAGAGGAAAACCAATACAGGATCTAGATTGTGAGGCTGAGACAGAAAAATAGTAACCGTATGGTGTTGAAAAACATATTACTTATCTGTCACGCTCATAAAATATGTTCTGTCTAATGTAAAATTCAGCAGGTAATAGTGTGGGCCTTTGAAGGACTGCTTCTTGCTCTCTTTTCAGTACAGAAAAACTGGAGCTGGTGCATGGGAATAATGCATAATAAAGTCTTGATCAAAAATGTAGATAATAATACAGATTATTGTACACATCTACTTGAATTCTTTTTAAGTGCACAGCATGGCTTTTTGGAAGAAAAAAGCACACCTGTGTTTTTGAAAAAGAGAAATATTTTATTATAATGTTTGGTGAGTCATTCCAGTGGATTATTTCTTTCACTCTTAGGATCTGGAGTAGAATCTGATTATGATGTGATTATTGATGTGCACTTTTGTGTCTGCATATTAGGTCATCTATACCTTTATCTGGTATACTGCAGATTTTTACTTACCAACATTTCTTTTCTCTGTAGCTGTATACAGAGTAAATCCAGAGACTGATCTTACCTGACATTACCTAATGCCATTATCCAAAAGATAGGCGGTAGTCTAAGATAGTCATTTGGACTCCCCATTGAGTCAGAGAGGAGAAAAAACCACTTCTTAGAGGTAGTTCATCCCATCCTACTGTGTGATGAGGTTAGACTGGAGGCTGCAGTTAGGTGGAATGCTTTCTAGTTTTGAAATGCTGCTTGTACTTTTAGAAGTAGAATACTTCTTCAAGTCTTTGAGTCTTTTACTAAGTAATTTTTTAAACCTTTCATAATTCTCTAGCATCTTTGCCTTTTCCTGTTTGTTTACATTATTCCTGAATTGTCATCTCTGTAATGCAACACAGTATTGGTGCGGTGTCCAGGCTAATGCCTTCTCAAGGCATAGTCTTCTAAATCCTGTCTTTTTTTTTTTGCCCTAATGCTTCTGCACCGTATTCCTTCCTTCTATATGCAAAGACTGTATTAGCCTTAGCAGAATCAATGCTTCCTCTCTGTGACTTCTATCAAGCAGTCTCTGTGATTGCTTTTTCCATATGTTCCAAATAATTTAAAAACAAAGCAAAGGAAACTCATTTGAAATGCATGACTTCTCAGTAAATTATAGCAAAAGTAAAAATCATTTTGCTTTCATTTGGGGCAGGATTCTATTTTGTGCTGAACATTTCCCTCCACCCTTTCTGTGAATGTGCTGTCTGTGAAATAAAGCTGGGAGTATTAATATCTAAAATGGCTAGAGTTATATTTGGAGTTGTTTCTAAATACTTAAGTGTTAATCCGTATTAAAATAGCCATTTACAATAGATTCTGTGTATTCAATACTAATAAGCAATGCAGGAGTTTAAAAAATGTGCCTGTCAGGTGTCATGTTAGATGGAAGTTGCTTGTTACATTACTTTTGCATGAAGTTGTGTCAGAGGCATGATATTTTTGAGCTGCTTAGGAGTACTGTTTTGACAGAACAGTGTGAGGGTTTGGGACCAAAAAAAAAAAAAAAAAAAAAAAGACAGGATCCAGCAAACTCAAAGTACCTGGCATGTGGTTGTGTACTTTGTAGACTAGGAATGTATTGGCAGTTCAATTTCCCTGGAGTTGGAGTCGATGCTTTTTAAAAATTTGATAGAATGGTTTCAGTTTGTATGAGAGTGGCAGGGAGTGTTAATGGATCTTATGGGATTCAGCCACATGGTATTGTGCTACTGCTGCTTCTGCAATAGCATTTCCACTTTTTAAGATCTAGTAGCCATCTCACAGGTTCTGGAGATACAGTGAAGCCTGTGTAAATGGGACCAAGTGAAATTCTCTCAAAATTCAGTATTTTCTACATCTTGGTGCTTAGATGCATCAACATTTATTGGATAAGTAGGAATTCTGACACTTGTTTACCACTGGGGAGATTATGGGCCAATACTGGCAAGATACAAGTGCCACCTTCTGTCTTTGTATCTCTGGCTGTTGCTCAGGATTTGTTTGAAATGGTGGTGACCATAAAATGTGAATTTGATGTTAGTTATAGAAATTACTTAGTCCAGAACACTTGATCTAGCATTGGAAGTTGTTTCTCCCTGCTGAGCACTGAATAGCTGTGAATTAAGATGAGCTGCATGTCTTGGTGCAATTGAGGATTTGAATCCGAAATCTGCCATAATCCACTCATAAAACCTGCCAGTTTTGCTGCCTCCAGTAATAAAACAGTGTGGTCCTAGCTAAGTGGAAGAACTGCTGAGGCAGACTCGAGGGACTAACTCTATCTGAACTCCAGCAGTGCAAGGGCAATTGCTGGGGTTGAAAAAAATTTTGTCCTTTTCCATCCCACCCCCTTTTATCTTCACAGCAGTAGGAAGGCAGCAGGAGTCAGGAGAGGGAGGAGAGTGTGTGGAGCGGAGGGAGGAGTAGGAGAGGGGAATGCATAATGCGTGAGTGACAGAGAGCGTGCAAGCGGCGGGCTGAGTCCAGAAGACGCGGATGTCCATGTCCCCGGGTCTAGGTAGGTTTGCTGTCTCGCTGTTTGAAGTGGTAGTTGCTATGGAAGCATCCTGTATCAGCTGCAGAGGTGTTCACTGTCCAGCTCGAGGGTTCTGCCAGCAGCACCTGTTGCAGCAGGGACAGGGTTTAACCCGCAGCAAGGCAGCGAGTGTGTCGCTCACCCGTGAGTGGCTGCTGGATACTAAGAGTCTGCTAAGGTTTCTGTTGTTCCAGCAGCTCCTCTTTCTGCTCTGCAGAGAGCAGGTGGAGACAATAGTCTTTCCAATGTAAAATCCTACTCTCAGGGGATCATATCAGGATGAAACTCAGTCTGAAGTGTCCTAGCTGGCAATTTTTAACTCAAAAATGCACAAAACATTAATTTGACTGTTTAAATTAGGTGAAAATAAAAGAAGTGGAGGAGCTGCGTATGCATTGTGTATTGTAG
The DNA here is from genome assembly GCF_023634155.1 of Falco peregrinus. Classification (NCBI taxonomy): domain Eukaryota; kingdom Metazoa; phylum Chordata; class Aves; order Falconiformes; family Falconidae; genus Falco; species Falco peregrinus. The sequence continues at coordinate 5,642,774 of NC_073739.1, forward strand.
AGGAGAGGGAATTAAAAGTAGGAATGAATTTTTCAAATCATCATTGGATAAGGATTTTAAAACATGCTAATAATTAAAATATGACATGTAAGTGATTACAATTGGAAATATTGCCTGTGCTTCTTGCATGTGGTATGCTGATTTTGTATAAGATATTGCATAATTCACCCTGGCTAGCCCAGATAAAGTTAAGATCAAATGTATACGAGAGTGCTTGCCAAACATCAGTCATTGTTTTTTAATGAGTCTATAATTGCTTTACAGTGCGAATGTGAAATAACATGTGACTTTAAAAAAAATTTATTCATTCCATAGAAGCCAAAAGTGTTTCTTCTGATAAACTTTGCACACATCTAGAATGAGTCTTTCAGTTAAATACTAAACACTTTGAGAATCTGCCAGGGCAGTTTAATAACTGAAGGTAAAATGTGATATATTTAGTCTATCTGTCCCTTAAGCCTAAAACAAGCTTTCTACTACAAAATGTATTCAGTGTTTTCATGTGGAAAGGAGAACCAGATTCCTGAGCAAATAAATTGTGGCATATTAGGATTAGAATTGAAATGGCCAAATATTTGATAATGTAAAAGCTAACATATTTCAAGGGTGTTCAATTTTTAATTTCTGATTTATTGTTATTACTAGTATTTATGTTGTTAATGATTTCTAACATAGAGTTTTGTGCTTTCCTAGCTTTCTAATACACTTCTGTGTTTTAATAGCTTTACATGAAGAAATCAATGGTATTTACCAAATTTGTAGCTAAGTGAACTAATTAACATCCATAATGAAAGCACATGCTTATTTGCTTGTGATTGTGCTCTGTTCCTGGTCACATGGAAATTAATGGGGAAAATCATATTTGCTTTTGAGAGAGCTAGTGCTGGGCAGTTTATTTGTGCTGTCAGCACTTTTAACCTGAAAATAATACTGGAAGAGTTGTAAAGAGTTGATACTAGTGAATGAGATTGATCCTTATGCATTCAAACCTACAGTGCAATACTTTCCTTGGAAATTGTTGTGAGTTTTATTTAAATTAAATTTTCAGAATCAGGTCTAAAGTCATAATCTGTTACTAAAACCTCTAATATACATTAAATTTTGTTATTTAAACTTACTTTCTTCCAGGGTTTTTTAATTACTTTTGGAATTCCTTTTAAAAAAAATTAAGAGTGCTTAAGTCTGCAAAAGCTTACGTGCATATTTTACTTAACATGTGAGTATGATGGCTGAAACTGAACTATTGGAAAACCTATGAAAGCATAAAACTTTAATGTACAGCGCTAAAAAAGAATACTACTACAGAGGTCTGTAAGGATCTTAGTCATGGGATACAAACAGTTTATGGCAGTTTGGGAGAAGAATATTGATGAGCCACAAATCACCTTTGATACTGTTACATAACATGGTAACCATGAGATGATTACTAATTACTGAATTTTTAACAGTATATAACAGTGTTCTATAAGCTAAACAAAATTAAAATTTTAGAATGTTTCATGAAAAACTTGATGGAAAAGTATGCCTTTCCATCACACTTCAAAGAAAGGGAGATTTAAAATTTATCTCAACTACATTTGAAGTTTTTTAGCCTCAGGTGGTTTTGGAATCATCAAAATCATAAGTTGTATATCTGACTTCTGTTATTTGAGATAGATTATCTGATGCAATTTAGCTGCATTTTATTGCTGGATAACCCTGATCTCTGATTATTTTTTTTTCTTTCTTGGCCAGCCTCTTCCAGTTTGTTCTTGGTATTGGATCAGTTTGGTTGTTCACTAAGAAGTACAAAAATGTAGGTAGGCAAGAAATACCAAGAACGTGAAATTTCTCAGGGAGTATTAGGCCTTCACCTCCTACAGATATAATCACATACATAACTATTTTTACATGTGTAATCCTACAGACTGATTTTACTAATTTGTAGAAACTGTGCTTGCCTTTGCAGCTTTACAAGACTCTCCAATTTAGGTATAGTCACTGCTGTATGTAATGGTGAATATAACACTTTTCCTCACTAGAAGTAAGCATAGACAATATCTGAATTCTTTCAATGTGTATGAAGACTTTTGATGCTATATAACATCTACATCATCAAATCAAAACTTACAGAACCATTGCTGTCGATTGTAGGCATTTGTCATAGTTCCAGAAATTCAAGAATTATGTCTATCTGGTGGGAGCTAAATTATTGTTTCTTAGAAAAAAACGATTGACAGGAAGGATCAGTGTTAGAGGCCATTTCTCTTATTCCAGGTGGACCCACTCTAACATTTTTACTCTGGAAAAAAATATTGAATCACACATGCCTCATTTGCCTAATTTTTGAGTGAGTAATGTAACTGGAAAATATTTTGCGTCAATACACATTTTCAAGATTGAATTTACACCATACATGAGAACTTGTGGCTGTTTGTGGAAAGAATTTGGAAACCAGGAGTTCTAAAATAGGCTTAGAATATGAAAAACATTGTTTCATAGATTGGATTATGCATATTTCCTGTAAAAATAGTTAAAGTTGTTTAAATTCCTTTTACTGAAATAATTTGTAAGTCCAAAACAAGGTTGCAATTTAGATGAAGTTATACTTATTTAAACAGGCTTATTTGACAGGTTAAATTCCTCTGGCAAATTTAAACAACAGAGAAGATAGCTCCCATGCTCATCACAGCTTTTGTTTGTGCATTTTTTAGCCAGTTGAGAACAGAATTTCCTCTAGAGTGTTATAGTAATAATTTTTTATATACCAAGAGTTGTTTTTTTTGGTTATCTCATTTTGTATCTAGTATAGATTTATTAGTTATGGTACAGTTATGATTCTCATTTTCAGATGGCAAAAGAAACTTCCTTCTCCCCAGTCACTTATCCTGGACTGGTCCAATATGTTACTGCTCTGAACTGTTTCAGGCTTTGCTTCATTAAGGATTTAACATGGCCTTAATTCAGCCATCTGTTATGGGTTTGGCAGACTAACAGAACTGAGGTATTGGTCAGAGCTTTAGTAATTTCCCACATTTTTAAAAGTTAGGAAAAGAGCTACCTTTATGAATAGATTTTGAATAATTCTCAGCAAGACAATGGTACAGAAGTGGGGTAAAAAATGCATGTCATTCTCTGAAGCACAGGGTCCCCTGTCTGCCTTTAGCTCTGCTGAAAGGCAATTAGCATTTCAACCAGCCAATTTGGTTACATGCAATGAAGTACTTGGGTTTGTAATTTGCTGCTCTTGGCTTGGTGCTGTTGAGAACTAGCTCTGTGTAATCCTCTCAAAGCACCTTTCTTTCCAGCATAGTTATTGTTGCTGGTCTTAAATAACTAATCAACAAAGAGATTTCCTTGTCTTGAACTACAGGGTGCCTTAGAAGAATGAAAAGAAATACTCAGTTAATAAGGGAATGATTATAATTATTAAATAGTGATTATTAAATTGTCACATAGGTTAAAAGGTTTAGAAAGCCAAGGAAAGCACAATACAGGATAAAAGTAGTGTGAGAAGTCTCTGAACCCAAACAAATTTTGCTTGGGGAGTTCTCTTCACCACATAAATACTTTATCAAGTGTTTTATTTAAAAAACAGATTGCCCAGATTTAAGAGATTAATTCACAGTAAGGATTAAAGTGATGACCCCATGCTAACCGTCTTCTCTATACAAATATATTTTTACTTCTACAAAAGTCTTCGGAGGGACTATAATATAATATAAAAATAATAAAACAAACATTTGCTGCAATCTGATAAAAATGAATACATTTAATTGCAGAAATGAAGCTTGTTTTGATATAAGTTTTAAATTTTCATGTTTAATAATGCATAGAACTCAAGAATAACTGACAGAATTATCCACATAATTAGGCAACACATTAAAATTCTATTTGGCTCATACATGTGTGTTAACTTCTAAGAATCTACTGTGGATAGCAATAATTATTCTGTCAGTATACCTGAAATAATGCCATCTAATCCCCACCATAAGGCTGTAATTTACAGTTCCATACCATACATTTATTTTTTTCTTGCAAGATTATTATGTGTGAAGCCCTATTGCAAAACAGGTTGTTATGTTTTTGGTTTTAAGTACGAGAGAAATAACCACTATAGTGCCAAAGCCCGTAATTACTTTTTCCGATAGATGCTATTCATTCAGGCTACAGCACTTCATTCAGGACAAGTACTAGATATTTGAAGATACGGTAGTTCTAAAAATGTCAAGTAAAAGTGTCAAGGACGTGTGAGAAACCTCTGAAGTAGAGATACAAATGGAAATTATTGTGAAACTCCAGATCTTTACTGAAGTAGAATTAGTTGGTGTTCCTCACTGAAGCCTGCAGACCTTCCTCAGCTGGATTTCTGGTTCCATCTGTGTAAAAGCCTGATCCTGTGGCAGGCTCAGTCGTGTGGTTACTTCTGCAATAAGCATGAGTTGGGAGTGCTAAGTATCTTCATGGCTGGGTTGTTTGCTTTTGGTTTTGTTTGGTTGTTTATTTTTTTAAATCTGTTTGCTTTTTTTTTTGGGGGGGTGGGGGTGGAAACACCACAAAAAAACCCGAAAACAACCATTTGAGGGAGGATGAGAGTCCATATAGTGTCTCAAGCTCTACTTGGAGCAAAATGTCTAGGTAAAAAGCCAGACTCTGGTTCTGGAAAACCTTGTAAAATAATTTCTTTTGGTGAGAGGTATCTGCTCTTTTCGTTAGAACTGTATAGATGGAAAAGGATTTCCAGTGTGGACCTTAAAACTAGATTTACCTTTTGCTTAAACCTATACTATATGCTAAGTGGAACTATTCCAAAATAATATCTGTTTATTTACAATGTATAGTTATAACTATATATGGACAGATTCTTATCAGTTGCATGAGATAAATGAGAAGTTCTGTAACTGAAATCAGTGTTGTTTTGTTAGTACAAATTAAAGCAAATTCAGATTCCTAACGGTGTATTTCTTAACATTGTTAATTAGTAGATTTCAGCTGTTTGTTTACTCCAATCTCTGTTCTACATGTAAAGCAACCTTAGTAACTCCGAGTCATTTCACCAGAGGTACTCTGGGTAAAAATAATCTGTATCTTGCAGCTAGACAAAATTATTGTTTGGGTTCTCGTTTGACCAGCAAATTATAAGGTAACTGCAGATGTTTGTAGAAAAGGCTTGTGTTGTCTCTGCTGGCTGCTGGCAAACAGATGCAGTGGATTCAACACTGCTTTAGAGCTTTGCCCTTCATTCCCTGATCAGAATTAGAAGAGGCAGAGCAGGCAGTTACCTCAGAAAGCCTTTAGCATTACCTGGCTTAAGATATAAAAGTTGGTTCTCCAATGATGATTACATGCTCTAGAGCAAAATTTAGGGATATAGTTTTGATCCAATCAAATTCTTCTGACAAAGTGAAAAGAAGCTGCCAGAAAAACTACAAGGGGTACTCTGGGTTTATTACACTTTTTACCTCTCAGTGACCTCTAATAATGGGATGAGATTATTTGGATTTCTCATCAGGCCTCTGTCTTGGCTTTGGCTTGCAGATTTACCACCTTCAGTATTGGTTCCTGGCTGTGATGATAGATTTACCTTTCTGACTAGTAAATACAAATACAGTGGCAGGCAGCTTTAAGCATCTTTTCTTCCTTAGGACGAGATGTCTGTGTTGGACGGTTGTGCCTTTTTCAAGGGAACGTAATTGAATGAGCAAGAATTTTCGTATGGAGGTGTTCAGGTTACATTAAATTGACCATTCCCAGTGACACAGACTGTCACAGATAACAAGATCTTTCAAAAATATTGCAACTGTGAGAAAGCAAACAGTCAGGAGAATCATTGACTGATGTTAGCATCATTAATCTGAAATGCAGATAAATCTTAGCACCTGAGGTTGAACTGCGGTGCTGTTCTGTCATGGCAACAGTAGCGAGTAGTTAAGTAAGCAGCTGAGCCCAAAAACTTCAGGACAATGAAAGCTGCATCAAGGGATTTTCAGCACCTAGTAGTCTGCATTTGTGCTTTGGCTAGGACTTTCCAATGTTAATAAGATGTGGGATGATGGACAGGTACCTGGAATGTCTTTGTAGTGTAGTGGAAGACAGGAAACACTAGAGAAAGACTGGAAGCAAAGACGTCTGGTGACACTGAATAACATGCATGGAAATAGGTGCGATGGACTCTTGCCACAAGTGCTGCAACTATTAGTGCAGTCCAGGAGTGCAAGCAAAGCAGTGCTTGTAGTGGCTTACTATAATTCTCATGCTTTATCCACCTTGAAGCACGTTGAAGGCAAAAAAAAAGGATATAGGAGGACATAGTTTTGAAATGGTATCTTTGCAACACTCTTTTCTAGTCTCGCTTGGAATGAGAGACTTACTTATCCCACATCTTAATGAAAAAACCCAAACTAAAAAAGGAACAACGAACTGAGCAGACTTGGGTAACACCTACTATCAAAGTGCTAGGTTTTACATACACAGCTGTTGTGTCCTCCTTTGCATATGTGTGAACTTTGAGGCAAAGAAACCCCTAGTCTGAAATAAAGTATTTATCTCTTAATTTGGGGTCATGACAACATAGAAATAAGAAGTTTAGTAAATCAAAGTTTTTAAAATTCCTGCAGTTTTCCTGGGTTGTTCTCCAATACTGTTGTAAATTTCAGTGGTTCTGAGAATGCCTGAAATAAAACTGCTGAAAACATGCAGTTTTTTAATGTTTCTACACAGGTGCAGCAAGGGCAGCAACCTTGTGAAACTTCTTGCTCTGTGCTGTTCCTGTGTACTACAGAGAATCTCCTCTTTACATATGAAAGAGCACATGTATCTCTCTCCCATTGTATTCAGCCAAAGATGCTGCTGGGTGCTGACATCTCTGCTGTGAATAGACTTCTCTCTGGCAACCATTGATGGCTGTAATGCTGTACTCAATGCAAACTACTAGGCATGCTAGTTTTTGAATGTTCTACTTGGCTGGGTATTTGTAATCACGGGGAGTAGGGAAGGACAGGCAGTGAAAAGTGCACTAGGCTTTACACTTGCTCTGCTGTGCTGTGTCCACGGACTTTAGAAATCTACAATGAGTTGTGTGAAGATGAGGGGTGGTAATCAAGTTGCAGCTGCTGGGTGCGAGAGGTGCTGCTTCAGCATACCAGCTTGTTTCTTCACCTGGGCAGCCATGGCAAGTTTGAGGTACAGGGTACTTAAGACCTCATTCCATCTGCTGCTTTGTTAGTGAACTCCCCTTTCTCTTGCCATTCTCCGTTCCATATCTGGCATTCTACACTCACTTCATTTCAGATTTGGAATCTTTCACAGCCCTTTCATTTCCTTTCTTGATCTCTCCATGTGCCACTAGTCTGTAGGTTCCTTCACCCTTTAGTGAAAACAGCCAGGAAAATATCTTTTTTCATTCTTAAGGGTTTTGATTTATTAAGCATAGAAGCCAGTGTAAGAACGTGCAGAAAATATTTCTCATTCTTTACAGAAGTTCACAGAAAAGATCACTCATTCTTTATAAACTTTAACATTTTCATCTGAAATTTGCTCCAGAAACTAAGCAGAAAAAGCAAGCTAATCCTGGTGATCCATCAGTTACAAGAAATGCCAGTTTTATAAGCCTATCTCTTCTTGGCTCCAACTGAGCAACAGATTGAAATGGTATTCCTCACATAGTTTGTGACATTACTGTGGAAATTACTGTGTGCAATCAGTATATAGTCTGCTGGGTTCTACACTAAAATTCTGTGGTTTTGGGAGAAACACAGATGCACTTCAGAAAGCGCCATAAGACACAGACTAAAAGGAAAATGTCAGTTAGGGATCATGACTCGGAATTCTGAGTTAGATTTCCTTTTTTAAATTATATTATTGAAGAATGTGGGGTTTTTTTCTGAGGTGCTTTCTTTTGGTTTTATGCCAGAAACTTTTATTATAAACCCCTTACAAATGTCATCTAGGCCTCAGTATGTCATTGCTTTAAACTACCACCAATACTACAAGTCATATTTGAAATGGCTTTAGTCAGAACACAGTAACAGAATAGTTGGTCCGTTGACTTTTACATACTCTGAAGACATATAATATTCCATTGCTGATTGTTGTTTCAAAAGCACTTAAATGACTTTGACTCATTAATCTATTTTACAGTCTGACTGAGTATTCTGGATTGCAAAAACTGTACTCAATAATACTTAGCTGAAGCAGAGGGGAGTGTTTGATGACCAAATGCATAGTTTACCAAAATTTAGCAGTGAACAAGGACTAGAATTTCAGCTTCATTTGGAAAAAAACCCACAAAAAACTCGCCAGTGATATACTGGGATGAAGGAGATGGGGAAGAGCCATCTTTTAATCCCTGAGCTTGCAAAGGTTTCTGCTAAACTTTATACAATGCAGTTAATAGGAACAAATTGTGTTCCCATGTAGATTTATGTAGGAATTTAGTGTACAAAATGAGTTCTTATTTAATGAAGTAAAATACTGTGACCTATAATACTTTTTGGCTATTTGAATAAATTTGTTCTGCATTCTCTAAGTCTTGATTTATGTTATTTTTACCATATTATATAAATTTTCAAAGTAATCATGTTTTTCAGGATTGCGTTTATATAAACAGAGTAAAAACTACTTTTGGCAGGCTGTGCAAAGTAAATCTTAGTACAAATAATGTAACAAGGAAGAATACACACCAGCTAAATAATTGATGGTATGATTGTGAAACCTCTCTTGTTCCACAGGGGTAATCCTATAGTTTTAGAATGCTCTCTAGTAGAAGTAATAGAATTCAAGTAATTCTAAACTTTGTAATCTTGCCCTTAAGGATCATGTTTTCAGTATTATTTACTAGAAGGATGTACCGTGGGAAGATATTTGCAAAGTCTATGACAAGGTAACAGCTGAAGCGAAAAGGTCAACGAATTCCTCAGTTTAGTATGGATGATGCCTGCATCTGCAGACAGTGTAATTGTCCCACAGTTTACAAAGGTTAGACAACTGTTCTCTTTCCAGCTTGAAGGTCTGTATTTTTCAGAGCAGTTCAACATAAAAAAAAACCCAAACCATCTTGCAAGTTAATATAATCAGCTTTGTAAATGCTGATAATTTTAAATCCCAGGGGGTTTATGTTTATATATTTTGTCTTCAATTCCTACTGTCAGCTTTTTCTGCATTAGAATTGCTGATTAGATAAGTAGGAATCAAGCATTTCTCCTGAAAGTCTGTAACAGATTTCATGCTCAGTAAGAGCCATGGGTATCTTGAAGGACTGTTCATGGTAATAAAAGTTTATGTAAATGTGTAATTCTGCAGCAAAATTATTTTACTGTGTGACATTTTTGCTGGAAATAACAAAACACTGTTCAAATAGGTTGTAAAATGTATTGTTTTAATAGGGAAAATGGTTAGTCCTGATTTTTTGCACTTAATTTCATTGCTTGCCTGTTCCCTCTGTGATGTTCAGTAAAGCTAAGTGAACATTTTTTATTACAAGTATTTAAAATTGGCTAATTTTGCCATCCCACTTTGCTTGTAGGAATTCTGAGACACACTGATAATTTTCTTGACTGTATTTCCAACTTATAATTAGTTAATATGTCATGTCTGTGGATAATTTTTTTCTGTAACTTGCCTGAAAGCAGTTTATTTGAAGTCCTCACAACATAAAATTAACCCTTGCCCACACAGAATTTACTGTAAGATGCATCAAAGTGTTGAAGTCTTTCTGAAGCTGTGTTAATTTTAGTGGTCTGAAGGCTATCTTATTCTCTGTTCAGTGCAAGATTAAAGCTGACTGCATACAAAAACCACTCAGTATCTGTAATGGTCCTCAAGTGTATCCTGATTACAAATTTGGCACACACTTTATGAAAAAATGAAAACTTCCAATATATGCATGACATTTTCTGTTTCACTGATGATTTATGACTAAATATTCATTTACTGTCACTCATAAATAATGAAAACAAGTGCTTTGCAAATGTGGCTGAGCTTAAATATTACTGACATGCAAATACTAATGCAATGCATTCTGCACAGTTTATCCAGCCATCATTGACCAGATTTGTCTAAGCACAGCACTTGCAGATATAATTTTAAGTAAAGTGACATTTTATTTATACATATAATTACACAAATATTGTTTGTATCTTTTGTACAGAAATTTAAAAAAGGTAACATTATAAAATAGTGACAAGAGATTAAAAGAAAGTTGCTGAAAGAACACATTTCATTAAAGACCCATGATGTAATGCTTTTGGGTGTTTAGAACACAACTTGTTCTCTTGGTTTGTTCAAAAATTTCTTAGATTCATATGACAGAAACCTGCTGCATCCAGCATCCAAGATTTCAGTTCTGGTCTGCACTATACAATATGAGCCTCTGCATAAGATAGCAGCTGTTTCTAATTCATCACGCCAGAGCCTCTTAAAAATGTGTCTTTCACAGTATCATCACCTGATAACTTCACTGGAACGTAAACTTGTATTTTGCATTACACAACTCGACTCTGATGTAAGAGAAATAAACCACGTTAGTTTTAAGTTGTGTTACCCTAACAGAAAAGAAAACTTAACATTGTGCAGAATGAGGTAAAAAACTAAAAATCTGGCAGTACAAAAGGATACAATGGCATTAAAATGTGCCAGAGTGATTCTTCATGACAAGAAAACATGGAAGGATCATGAGATAAGAGGAGCAGTGAAAAGAATCTCAAGTAAATATGCAAATGTTTAAGAACATTTCATGGTCCATAAGATGTCAGAAGATGGTCTATCGGATGACTACAAACATCCAACCCTTCACCTTTCCTGCCATTTCATATTTATTTCTAAAGAGAATTAAGAGCAAAGAAAGTGGAAATAGAACTGTCAGCCTTTAAGATAATTATTTGTTGGTTGAAAATGAAAGTAATTGTGGCAATGTCACTGTTTTTTCTTAGAAGAAGCTACTTATTCCTCCACTTGAAAAAAGTTGATAAATAATGTCTAGAAAATCACTAGATGAAAATTATGCAAATATAATTAGATGTAGATGATAATTATACTATCTGACTTGATTATAGCTGAGACCCATGCATGTTTTCGTCTCGTTTCTGAAGCTTGCAAGATAATCATATAATTTTAAGGGTTGGGAAGGGTTGACTGGATTGGTAAGGTCGACCAGGAATGTTTTACGCATTTTAGATTCACAATTTATTTCTAATTATTCTTTTCTTTTTCTATAGGGATGCCCGCTGCTTCTTCATCAGTTTATTTGCTTTTAGCATTACTCATTCATTTCACATCTGGAGAAACAGAAGTGAGGTTCAGTGGACAAACAGAATTTGTAGTTAATGAGACAAGTACAACTGTTATACGTCTTGTAATTGAAAGGACAGGAAAGCCTGCTAACATCACAGCAATTGTGTCGGTAAGAGACTTTGCCAGTTATAATCTCAGTAAATATTAATATCTTTCTGAAGTTTTGGATGTTGCCTGTTTTTATCAGGCCAGTAAAAAGGAGGGTGTTATTTCACAGGCACAATGCTTAACTTTGAAGAAGCAACACCCAGTTTCTGTAACTGAGTAAATTCCTATTGGCTGCATCAGTATTGTCAAAATAATGATATAAATGTCTCAAGGAGCCAGCTCTTACTGCTCAGGTAGAAGTCCAGACTGATATGCTTGTTTGATTTTCGTTGTGGCTATGAGCTCATGCTGAAAGTGTGGATGTATACCATTTTTTCCTTAATCTAGGTTACTGTAGAACCTGCAATTTAATACAACTTTACTGCTTGAGTCAGATTTCCATATGAATTTTAAAAGTTAGATTGTTCAATTCATTTGGAGATCAGAATTACAGTAGTTTTTCATTATTTCCTGTATTTCTTTGCTGTTACTAATTCTGATCTTGATCGTATTCCCTTGAAAAGTTTAAACCCCTTAGAATGTGCTTTACTATATGTATGTGGAATAAGGTTCTATGAGTACCACATGAGAACACAGCAGTGTACCGGAGAAGGTGTACTGCTTATGAATTTCTGCAGTCTGTAGAGAAAAGAAATTATCTATGTTCCTGCACAATATTTCATTCTCCTGTAACTCAATATGAAAATTATTTGTCTTAGAAATTACAAGGAATAAACATTGATCTGTGGTGTTTTCACACTTCATTAACATCTGAGGAGAAAACCTTGTGAAAATGTGATTGTACTTTGAAATTAGTGGTCTTTACTGGTGTAACAAGTAGAGTAACTTGATTTCCTCATTAAAGACCTGAAATTCCAAAATTTGTTTCTAACATGAATATTTTGAGCAGCTCTTTTAGGAAGATGTTTGTTGCCTGTTTTTGTAAGACCTGTGTGGTAAGTCTAGTGTTGGCTCAGATACATAAAAAGTAGTTGCTAATATATCTGATGATAGGTGAGAGTCAAAAATACCTTCTATACTTGCCTCTTCACTGAACTTCTAATTTCACTGTTCTCAAACAACAAACAGCCTTTTCCACAGTGATTCATTCAAACCTTTAGCGCTTACAAGGCTGGTAGTTCCAGGTGTGGCAGCTATGCTGGTTCAGTTGCTTCTCTCCATTTAGTTTCAGCTTCCAACTGTAAACGTAACCTGGTCCCTTTGCTGTCCTGACATGACTGCCGTTGTAATCTCTCCTCTAACCACCTTAATTACAGTGGAATCAGTGGAATTTTCTTTTGTTGACTGAAATGAAGGCAGGGCTGTTTGTTACGGAAGATTCCATCTTGCCAGCTTTGGTAATCACAGTGTTAATCTATGTTAAAGGCCTAGGCCCCCTTCCAGTCCCTAGAGTGAGACAGGAAGGCAGAGGGCAGTTATATTGTAAGATAAGTTTAGTTCAGGTAGGGTGTTATGAGATACACAAATTTGTGCTAGGAATAGCTTTCCCATTAAAAATCCCGTCATATGGTGCATTATGCAAAAGATACCCAGCTGCAAGGCAAGAAGTCATAAATGGTTCTGAATAAAGTGTCGTGTTTTGTTTTGTTTTCTGTCTTTTCTTGATTACTCAGCAGGGATACAAGGGACTAGTATGTGTACCTTCTGTCCAGAAATTAACTGTATGACAGCAGGGGAAACTGCAGTGCAAAGAACACTGTATGAAGCCTGTTAAATGAGTCCAGAAAAATATAGAAGATAGTGGGGAAAGAAGGAGATGACATTCAGTTTTGTGTTTATTGCAGATTGATGGAGAAGACACAGGAGACTTTTTTGACACATATGCAGCTGCATTTATACCTGATACAGGAACAAACCGAACAGTGTACATAGCTGTCTGTGATGATGATCTTCCAGAAGCTGATGAGACATTCACATTTTATTTGACACTACTGGTAAGTCTCAAGTTTTTAGCTGTTCCCCAGAAAATAGTGGGTAATCGGACACAAATGAGTGATATCCCGTAGCTTTGAATGTAGCTGTACTGCTTGTGAGTCCGAATTCTAGTGAGTAAGAACATAAACCTGGAGACTAGCTAAAATGGTGCTTACTGCTCTTTAAAAGGTTTTGCCATTCCTCTGGGTGTCTGTGTGATGTATAGACGTAGTATAGACATAGCCTGAAACTTCAGCAGGCACTGCATTCAGCTCTAAACATGTGTACTAGAACCCAGAAGAGTTAGATTGTGAAGAGACTCGCAGCCTTTCCTGTTTTCCTGCATAGACTGTACCTGGAAGAGTGGGCAGAAGTAGCAAAACAAAGAGGATGACTTTGAGTCCTCCAGAAGCAGAGGGTAAACAAGACTTACCGAAAACGAAACAAAAAATTTTTAAATAGTTAACAGTAAATCTCTTTGTATTGTTGTGTCTCATAGGAGTCATGCTACTAGAGAAGTTTTTTTAGGTAACAGTTTGTGACTAAGTTTGTTATCGGTTCAGTAAAGATAAATTTTATACTTCATTGCCAATTACTATGCATCTCAGGGAATGTTTACAGTGAATATGAAAATGTGTATTTTCCTTTCCTTATTCCTCAGATCTGTGAAGTTAGCTGATTTTTGTAACATGTAAAGATTTGTTTCCTTTAGCTGATATTTCAGCTTCATAACAGCTTCAAAGTTTCAGTTTTATACAAATGTTAGGGAAAAAAAAGAACAACTTTGGAGTTCCTGACAGTGCTACATGCTTCATACCTAGGTACCCATTGCTATGGTGTCTTTAATAATTGCCAAATTATCATTAATCATTTACAGAATTTGTTTCAAGAACTTTGTTGTACACTGCATTGTGTATTTCCTCAATAATTAAGAATTATTTTGTGCATTCTGTTGCTTTTAATAATTTTTCATTGTAATATATAATAAAAAGACATACAACTTCTTATAAGCTAATATTTATTCTTAAAAGACAGTAAAATCAAAATGTGTATTTTTTGCCCATCACCATATTTAACAGCTTACTTTGTTTTGTTTTAGAAACCATCTCCAGGAATAAAGCTTGGCTCACCCAAATCTGTCACTGTAACAATCTTATCAAATGACAATGCCTTTGGAATAATTTCTTTTAACATGGTATGGCTTTTTATGTGGTATATGTGAAAATTTTAGAAAACATAAAGGTGAAATTGTCAAAGATGCTGTTTAGTTATTCAACTGAATCCCTTGAAAACTGATTCTGAATTACATCTTTGAAAACAACTCTGGAGGTAATTCATACATATGTATGTAATTCATACATATATAGAACTTTAATACTTCTATATGCTTTTTTTGTGTTGAGACATAGCCTGACACCCTCACACTTGGATGAATATGTGTTGCTTATCTTAAATACAAAACTTTTAAAAAGTTGTTCAGTCCCACCACCCCTCATCTGTAAGTTGAGATCTACATAAAATAGGGAAGAAGTGAGGAATAATACCATAGGGAAGTCAAAGATGAGATTTGGAAATCTTGAGAATATATATAGATTTTCCCATCTTCAGTGAGCAATTTTATACTTAACTCTCAAGCTGAGAGAACAGTGTCATGATAATATGCATTGTATGACACTTTCTGTGACAAGACAGTGGTGTGACTCAAGTGGTTGGAGGATATTTGCAGTAATGCAGAGTTTGTGTTAGCAGAACGAGATACTATGCCTTCCTGCCAGTAGAATGGCAGTGTAATCTTTGTAGAGGACTTTCCTGACAAAGTACAAGAACGTGAGAAATTTTTAGCACCATAGTACTAAACCATGCTGCTCCCTCAATTGCTGTAGTTCTTTGAAATCTTTCAGCTACAATAGCTTGATAGACAGAGTCCCTTTATAGCTAGTTATCTAGTAAAGTACTTTTTAATGGAGAAAAACTATTTTTAATGGTTTTAGGAGCTCCTATAAATAACAATGCTAATTTGCCAGTGCTGTGTATATTGACTATGTTAATTTATATAAAAAAATTCCAAAACACTACTTGCATAACTTATGATCATTTTTTTTTATCTGCAATCTTTCAAGCTTTTTATTAGCTGAACTAATTGGTTGCTAGGAGATGTATGCCATAAGTGGACTGGTTTGCAGATTGGATTAACTTGTCTGTGGGAGTTTGGTATTTCTATGGTAACAGTTTCTTCCTTCTGCTTGTGATATTTGATCTGTGCCTGATTGCCTGTCCCTTTTCTTCCTCATTAGTCTGCCTTAATCACAGTGAATGAGCCCAGGGGCAGAAATGAATCTGTGCCTCTCACTTTAATTAGGGAGAGGGGAACCTACGGGACGGTCATCGTAACTTTTGAGGTGAGTTTATCAAAAAGACTTCATACATTAGTCTGTTGGATAAAACTGTGAGATAATCATAACTCATCAAAGTGTTTACTGAAGTGAAAGAGGGGCAAAATGCCTATGGCTACATTTGTTAAATCTGTTTCATGAAATGGAAAGATAGTTCCTGTCAAATGGAACAAATTTTAATTGTCAGGCTTTAATGTGAAAAAAAATTAAGAGATATTAGAGGAAACAGTATTCTCTGTCATTTAGGAAGATATCTGAGGCAGCATTAGTTGGTATTACTAGAAAACAATGTGTATTAATTGTCTAATAGATGTATTTAATATTTCTTTAAAATTTATATTTTACAAATAACAATCTGAGTGACTCTGATACTTGTGCCAACTTTGAACCTGTGTGACAGCTCAGTATTTTGTGAAATTCTGTATCTGTAAGATGGCAGTTTGAATTACCAGAAACTTAAGCCTTTCAGAATAATTACTCATGTTGAATATTTAGGCCATTATCTGTATACTTGATTTGAAAGTGAATAAGTTACTGCCTTTATTGTTTTTTGCTGTTTTTTCCCCCCTATCTAGCTCTAATTCTATTACGTACTTTAAAATTACATGTAAATTCTTTCATATGGATATTTCTTGATCAGTTGTCTGGTCTAAAATATCATCAAGTGTTTAATCTAGACCTGTCAAAATCTCAAAAGATTTGTAGTGGATTTGATTGCGTGAGCAATATAGCATGTATAGTTAATGTACAGCATGAGATTCTATGTGTAATTTATTGCAGATGTTTGGTTTAAGGTCCAATAAATATTACTATCTGCACAATTATTCAGGTCCATCTCACAGTGTAGTTTATATACATATGTTGAAAAAAACTTGCATGATTTAAACACACACACACACACACACACACACACAATTATTCCCTCTAAGGGTCTTCCTAATCTTTTAGGTTTCAGTATTAACTGTAGTTTCCTTAACATCACAAGTTAAGATAGAAAGGACACAAAACCAGTAACTGCTGTTATTTTATCTTGGAACTTATTATGAAATATTAGTGATTTAAATTAAGTAAGAATTAATATTTTTTCTGTTACGTAGAAGAGTCAGTTATGCATCAGTAGATTTTAAAGAGTCTTCAGACCTATATGGAAGTAGTTTTCTTCGTCTTTTTCTGGCAACACGTAATTTCATCAGAGTGGTTACTCTAACTTACTCCATCTGCCAAAAAAGAGCAGATGAATGCCTTAGGCTTGATGTGTGCCTATGAGCAGGAGATGACTGAATAGATAGTTGTAAGCTACACATTTCATAAGGTATTTATTATTACACTTGTACTAGATTTATATTCCTGCTTTACATGTTTATGATCCTAAAAATTAATTCTTTGCAGATAGAAGGTGGACCAAACCCAGCTGAAGAAGACTTAAGTCCAGCTAGGGGAAATATTACGTTTACCCCTGGGACATCAAAGCTGATTTATAATTTAACAGTTCTTGATGATCAGGTAAGAACAAGCTGTCTTCATTTTTGGTTTGGATATGTAGAAGGTTAACTGCTGTTTTGAAAAGACTTAGAGTAAGAAGTTACAAAAATGCTTGATTTAAATAAGTTTAAAAGTGCTTTTGCTTTAATAAAGTGAGGTTAAATTTTGGCTGTGTGGACTCTTATTTTTACTCCTTCTAATGCTACTTCTTTAATTGTCATCAGTGGGTATTTTTAGTTTCTGAACATATTCTGGCCACTCTGACTAGACCTGTTAGGTGCTTCTGGTGTAAATGTATAAATAATCAGGGAAGCACTATACTTTTTTTTTCCAAATGGAATACTGAGGTCCTTGTTGTATGGCCAAGGGTGGTGGTATTGAATGAGATGCAGGTTTACCTATTAGACTGTCCTGTCTATATTTAACTTTTTTGTATTTCTATTTAAATGAGCTCTGCTTTTCCTTAATCGTGTGCCTTGCAAATTCAGGCTATCCTTTCTGTCTTTATTATTTGTTTAGGCAAAAGGAACCTGATCATAACATTGCTTACATAATGCATTTTTGATTACATCCTCAGTGATCCCAGTGCAGCTCCTCTGCCTTCAGTCAAAAGTGCTTAAGAATCTAGTTTATTGTTTGTTAACTCAATGGGCTCTCACTTATGTGAAAAGCAGACATGTCTGTCACTAAAGAAAGAATATAACACATTGAATATTCAGAGGGAAAAAATAGGTTGAAAAATTTTGTATGTTTTTATATATATATGTGTTTCAAGGTAGAAATGTATTTTTAAAAATACTAAAAAATAGGTAACATTCCTAAAAGAAACAAGCAGTCTTGTGAAGAGCATGAACAGTAGGTGATAGATGAAAATTTTCAATTTTTAGTTTGGTTTTTGAAAAAAAATGTTCATATGTTGTAAGCCTTTCTGTTTCAGAGTAAACAAAACATTATTCCACTTTTCAAGTCATTATTTTACTTTTTCTTATGCTTTACTGGTTTGTTTATATTTTAATTTATAATAAGATGAGGGGGAAATAGGGGAACCGAAATAAGTACATATGATACAGAACAACTTAATAAGGAAATTCACAATAAAAAAATGGTAGCAAAAAAGTGCCTGTCTAAGAAGTGGGCAACTTTAAAGCAATTTTTTGCATAGTTCTAAAAAGTGGTTTTCCACATCTATTCTGATATTTTCAATGTTAAGAGGCTGTGACAGACTGGCATATAGAAGCATCTCCTTCAGATTAAATGTAATATTCTGTGACTTAAACAAAGAAAGTAATTGGTAGGCTTCCTGGGAGGATTTGATTTTCTGTCCTCTGAGAAATGTGCTCAAAGTTCTGGTTTTTATAGTTTGATCTGTACAACTGTGGCAGGTCCACTCAGTGAGTCTTACACAGACATACATGAAAGGTTAATTTTATGTAAAAAACCCTTTATTAATGGTAATGATGATGATGGAATTCACAAGAATCCAGTGTTACTCTCAGAACTTAGCTTGAGCTTTTAGGATCTGAAGTTAGAAAAAAACATGAAACAAGTATTTTTCTGAATTAGATAGCCTTTTCCCTACAGAAGTAGGGGACCGCAGATCTGATCTTCACAGCACTACATTTATTGTAATTTTATTGGATACATTTCCGTTTTTAGTGAGGAGTAATGGAAGCTTTGTTAAGAGAAGATGAAAGAGGCAAAGCAGCACTGGAAATCCTTTATACAGTTGTCTTTGAAGTTTGACTGTTTTTTTTTAATTGGTCAATCGTGGTGCCATTAAGAACTCCAGAATAACCCATCTATATGACACATCAAGATGTAAATTACAACTACAAATATGGATACCTTTTGACTGTCTCTTAAATATAGATTTTTATGGTGCAAGATGGTATATATTAATTAGTGAACTAAACAAAATGTCAGTTAACATCTATTCTAATAAGGTAAAATGACTGTGTTTTATCTCAGTATAGGAGGGAGGTGACTGAGAGGTTCCAGATCTCACGCTGACAAACCCCCCCTGCATTAGTCAACAGCATTATGCAAGTTTAAGCGCCACAAGCCAAACAAGGGACAGAATTGGCATCAGCTATAAAGGCAGTTGCACGCCCACTCTCTTAGCTCTAGAAAAGGATCTGAGGGTGGCCAATTAACAAATGAGTGTGAAAGAGAAGAAATATTGGACAGCAGGGTTTTCAGATCTTTTTAGTTCAGTAAACAAAAGTACATGAAACGGATTTGTCAATTTTATCACAGAATATTACCATTAGTAAAAAAAAAAGTAATTTTGTCAGGAATTCCTCTCAGAAGCAAATAATACTAGATTCCAGGAGTCCACAGCAGGAATGAGATGTAAAGATCATGAATATGTTTTTAGTAATTACTTTTTACCCATATATATTAATAAAATAATTGTATTTTTCAGTTAAATAGGTTTAGCAAATCAAGATTTATGGAATAAAATGTAGTAACATAATGCAAAAATCTCATCCTTAAGTTCTGTAATTTACAGTTTATAAGCCTTTCTTTATTGTCTCTGAATGAGATATTGGAGAACAAATATCTAAAATTGAAATATAGTTTCAAACAGTCATTTTGTAGAAATGCCAAAGCCTAATTAGTTGCTAAGCACTAGAAAACACTTTCTCAGATTTGCAATGGAAATTTTCTCTGGGGGTGTGAGTGTGTCAGAACATAGGAAATATATACCCTTTTCCAGTTGTATAGGAATGGATGGGCCAAGGTAGGTTGTGACCATAAGTTGTTCCTGTATTTTCTCAGGCATGCTTAGAGGTAAATCAGTACCAACATCAGAAAATCAAGGTATATCTAAATAACTGGGAGGAACATTTGTTTCCAAATAGAGGTGGCTTCCAGAAATAGAGTTTGGATCTCCTCATAGTCTCAAGTTGGAAAGATCTAGCTTTTTCTGATTCTTGCCTAGTTTTTGTTTTGCTTTTGTTTGGCTTTCCACCCTTTCTCACATTGCCAGAACACAGAAGGATGGTTTAGAAAATTGAAGCATTCAATCATAAGAAAGGATTTTCAGCCAAAGTTAAAAGCAATACTTATCTCCTGTTTATTTTAATATGAAATGAGCTGTAAAGTTTGTATTATTTCCTTTTTCTGCAAAATGTATTTCTCAGTAAGTGTTCTGCATGTATTTGAAATTTGACTTACACCCAGTTGCTAATATTGTTTTTCCAGGTACCTGAAAATGATGAATTGTTTTGTGTTCATCTGAAGAGCGTGGAGGGAGGAGCTGAAATCAACCACACAAGAAATTCTGTTCAAATTAATATTAAGAAAAATGACAGTCCTGTGCGTTTTGTTCAGAGTGCTTATATGGTGCCAGAGGAGGCTGATGTGGTAACAATTCAAGTGGTTCGTGGTAAGGATGTCAGTGGAAAATTAATTGGACCTGATGAAGATGAAGTCTCTGTCAGTTATGCCATCATAACTGGGAATTTAACAGCACATGCACAGCTTAATGTAGACTTCCTAGATCTACAGCCAAATACAACTATCGTTTTCCCACCTCTAGTTCATGAAGCGTACATGAAATTTAAGATCCTTGATGATGCCATACCAGAAATTGCTGAAACCTTTCAGATTATACTTCTTAAGGACACGTTGCAGGGAGATGCTGTTTTGGTTAATCCATCTATCGTTCATTTCACCATCCAACCAAATGATAAACCCTATGGAGTACTATCAATAAACAGTATCCTGTTTGCTCAGACGGTTATCATCGATGAAGACCAAATTTCAAGGTACTACAGATCTTCAAATCTAGTATCTGGTCAGTTTTTGGCATTATTAAGCATCCTTAGGGTTTCATTGAAAGTAATTATAATATCACTACTGAAAATATAATGAAGAAATCAGTTAGTGTTTTATTATTATCAACTGTATCTACAAAGATTTCAAGGAAGTGGGAATGTCTAATTATACAGGAAGTATTTCAGTATTTATGAACTGTATGTAAAAGATGTAAGTTTAACCACATCATCAGAATACTGAAAAACCTTAATCTAAAGGCAGGATCGGTGAGGCCATGATATTCCACACACCAGTTCGTCCAAGTGGGAAATAGATTTCTGGCTTGCTTTTGTGCTAATCTTTGTATTTACTATATAGAAAATCAGTCTTTCGTTAAAAAAAGCCCATCAAACGTGTTGAGTGTCTCCTGTGAAATACCTAATAAAAATAAGTTAAATATTTGTAGTTTTACATAGAGATTAAAATCAAAGCTCTGTACAAATTTTACAGGCAGGATTGATACACAATATTGACAGTCTCATTAAAAATGTCTGCTGCTATCTACTGATGATAGTTTATCCTCAGATCATCATTAAGCTATCATACTGTGAACAATTTGAAAGAATATTTTATAGTATGTAGAGTCCAGCATTTCAGTATTCATCTTTCTTTCTTATACACAGTAAAGAAATTAACGTTGCTTTCTAGATTATTCTAAGTCATGATTCCTAGACTTTTCGTTACAGTCATGTTCTTGTCATATGCAGGAAACATGGCATTTCCAGTACCTTAATATTTTAGTACAGAGGCAAGTAGTTAATTCAGAATCATTATTTAAATACTTGTCTGACAACTCTATTTTGAAGCAGTTTTTAAAAGGGTGCAGAAATTTAATAGTGAAAAAGATTTCTGAGATTTGACATGTATTTCTTGAGACAAATGTCAAACATTGCAAGCCTCCACGTCTTAGTACCTTTCTTGATGTAAACAAAGTTCTAACAAGTATCTTTAGAGACATTACAGAGAGCTCATGAATAAGCACTCAAAGTCTTACATTTGTGTTATGATTTCACAGGCTTTAAGCACTGACTCGAATGTCAGTTGCAGCAGTTAACATTTATTCCGCTTAAGTCAGTGTAAATCCTTCAGGGGACTGATAACTAAGCAAGCCAATATTAATTATAATGTCATGTTGTGGATTTTTATTTTCATTCAAAATTGTAGGTTTGAAGGGATCACAATTGTAAGAAATGGTGGAACACATGGAAATGTTTCTGTTACCTGGGTTATAATCCGAAACAGCAGTGATCCCTCACCCGTGACTGCCGACCTCGTTCCAGAGACCGGGGAGATATGTTTTGATCAAGGGCAGATGCTGGTAACACTTCCTCTGAACATTATCAGTGATGACATACCAGAAGAGGCAGAACCCTATCTTCTGAAACTCTTAGCTCACACAATACAGGGAGGTGCAGAAGTCAGTGAACCATCTGAGGTAAGTTTGCTTTTAAAATTCTTTTGGGGAAGGTAATAATAGGTAATAACTGGAGGCTTTACCAGTTTTGGTAACATTCATTGATGGGCTAAACTGGCTAAAGGGTTTGGGCTTGCATATAAATCAAACAAATCAATCCTTAATGTAATCTTAGTATACAGAGCCGTATCCAAAGTACTTGGCTTAATATAGTATGCAAACCCAGACCTTTTTAATGTGGTAGCATTCAGCTTACATGATTTTCAACATACCTGGCATTGCATAAATGCTGTCTTGAGTGACTGCTTGCTAACAGAAGGCAGGAAAATTATTTTCACTTGCTCATTTGCTGTCTAAATGGTGATTTGAATGTTTTACACGGAGTAACAGCTTCAAGAGGGGAGGGGTTGGTGGCTAAGACGGTAACCTCTGAACTGTTAAATAAAGGGTGGCTAGCATTGCTGACAATTTTGTGACTCAAGTGCCTACTTTGTCACTCTCAAAAGTGGTTGGAATGAACCTTGTGAATAAAATGAAATTTTTCACAATCTGAAACATTTTGAAATTATTCAGTTTGGCTGCTGAACCAAAAAATCAGTGATTCAGAGCTCATTCTGGCACATGGATGATGCATAGTGGGAAAGTTGCCACGGTCAGTGTTGTGCTGCATGTGTACAAAGCATACTTTGGGGCTGTCAATCTGATTTCTTTCTTGGGTGCCAAATCACTAAGGAGAAAAATGTATGGTGACAGTCAGGACATGCTTTTGTGAAGGCGTGAAAACTATGGTTTATAGTAACTTTAGCATAGAGTAAGTGTTCCTGTTTTCTATTTTGCAGCTTCTGTTTTACATTCAGGACAGTGATGATGTTTATGGCCTAATAAAATTTTATCCTTTGGAGAATCAGAAGATTGAAAGTAATCCAACGGGGCGCTTTTTATCCTTGAGTTTTGCAAGGGAGAGAGGAACAGTTGGAGACGTGCAGTTGGTTTATACTGCACTGTATATTCCTGCTGGACCTCTGGATCCTGAGAGAGCGAAAGATGGCATTCTGAATATGTCTAGAAGAAGCATTCTCATGTTTCCAGAAGGAAAAACACAAGATACTTTAAATATACCAGTAAGAAGTGATGCGTTTCTTCAAAATGGTGCTCATTTCCTCGTACAGGTATCTCATTTCTATTTTGGAGTGGTTTTTTAGCTTCTGTAATATAAAAGATATAATTTAGTAATGGCTCCTTCCCTTTTAACATAATTTAAATGATCCTACCTGTTAAAAAAAGGAAAAAAAGTTATTAGCTGTGTAGCTAAGAAAAATTTCTTATTTAGAGACAGCTTCCACTAATATGCTGCAAAGAGCTTTATTCCTGATAATTATTTATTATTACACCATTTTATAAAGATAGACTGCTGTAACAGGATTCAGGTATTAATAATATAATTTAACAAAACCAGATCAATGTTGCAGAAGTTAGTTACCTTTGGAGGTATGTTTCTCTGTCTGCCTTTCAATTTAACCAAATTAATGCTCTTAACATTAAATTTCATAAGCATGACAAATTCTATAAATTACACGTAAGTAAATAGAAAATAAAAATACTCAACCTTGTCTTATATCTAATTTATCTATAAATTTGTCCAGAGAACTTGAAAAGTATTTTTGCCAGTTTTCTCTGTATATGCTTTTTTGGGTCTTCTCATCTTTTTTTCTGTTTGAATTTGTAAGAAGGGAACTTCTGTTATTGATAATTAAAATTGGCTCATAAAATTCATTAAAGCTGTATTTTTGACAGAAAACTGGATTTTCAGCAAAAATGTTTAAAGAAAGAATTTCCACTTTCTAATGAAGGCTTTGATTTTTCACTGGAGAAAACCCAATTTATTTTTCAGACATACTACTGTTGAAGATCATGGGCATAGTAATTACTATAGGTTATACTTATTTTCTCACCTGCAGTTAAGACTACCCCACAATCTCTACTTCCTATGGTTAGCTATTGCACTCTGGTCATCTGGGATGATGAACCCAGCTAACAATCTTAATACACAGAAAAAGGGATGAATTGGCACATCCAAAGCACAAACCAGAGAGGCATTTCTTAGTTCCTTTTAATCTTTTTATTTTAAGTCAGAGGTCTTTAGAGTTTTCAAATTAAGATGTTGATATTAAATCTATAGATTAAAAATTTGCAAGGTTTTGTCTAACTTACAGCCTACTGAAGATGTTTTAATTACTCCTGGTACCCTGAAAAGGTTTGTTCCCTCCACCTCCTTCCCCCAACATTCTCTTAAAAAAAAAAAAAAAAAAAAAAAAAGGTGAAGAAAGTTCATTGTGAGAACTATCTTACTGCTTTGCTAGTATGCCATTTTTTTTTTGCATTCACAGTTAAATAGGGAATTGCATTCTGGAGTGCTAGAATAGGTTAATATGTTTTACATTTGCATGAAATCTGAAAGATCTACAGAAGAATTGAGATATCAAATTCCAAGCTGCTTTTAAATGATACATTATAAATAACATTGCAGTGTGGACTATGGAGAAGACACACATATGGTAAGTATTTCAGAATGCAGGAACTTTGCCTGGCTTTTCAAACTGCGGATTCCAGGGAGGCAGGGGGTGCATGTTCTATACTTTCTCCGTGAACCATAAAAATCTTTTTGTTTGAATAAACAAAATCAGGGGGCTTTCCAGCACAAATAATTCATTTAGAGAAGGAAGAAAAATACCCCTATTTATCACTATGACAATCCTTCCACATTGTGAATAAATGATAATCTCAGTGAACATGTTTAGAATGAGAAGATTACAGAGTTTGTACTAGGCACAATAAAGGATCAGCTCAGGAATCAGGGGAGGAGGAGTGGAGGAGGAAATGAAGCTTAAACACAAGTAGAGAATGGATAGAGGAACTGGAGAAGTGAGATTAACATTCTTTAGTGACATCTTCAATTAAGTAACCTACTGTAGTCTGAGGAGCAGGTTTTGGTACAGACAGGAAGATTAACTAATTTAATAAAAAACTGGTCGTTATTGTTCAATTCACAGTGCTTTCTTTTTTTTTCTTCCTTGTGAGCTTATTTGCTTTAAAAGGGAACACCAAACTAAAAATAAATAAATAAATAAATAAATAAATAATCGGTTCTTCATTAATTATTACTTTAATCTCAAAGTTACTATCCAGGATCAGAAGCACTTAAGGTGAATTGTTTCAGCTGTGTGGTATTTCAGAAACTTTACTGAGCTAACAACCACACAGTGGACCACCTCCACACTGTTAATTGCAGGACCAGGGGCTACTTTAAAAGAAAGTTTAGAAAACAAGCAAAACAAACAGCCCCACCATCTCTTCCTCAGACTCTCAATAACTAGCTGGTATGGTTGAGAATCAGTTACTGAATAAAGTATTTGTAGAACAGTTCCATCTGTCATCAAATAAAATGTGCATGAATATTTTTGTGTGTTACCCAACCAATGGCAGAACAAAGTGTGTTACAGCCCAAGTATTTTGTATATATTGGTTTTAAGAATTGAAGGGATTTAAAACTCATCAGCTGAAATAGTGATTCACAATCACTATAAGGATTTAAGTAAGGCCACTTCCCCGTCCTCCAATAAAACCTTCATATATGATAACATCTGATAACTCCAAGCCAAAAACATTCTTGTGGGAATTAAAAGGTGGTTGTCATTGGTGGTTCATGCACTAGCGGAATGTTTGCAGAAATATATGCAAATCAGTTATGGATACAGTTATTATAATGATGCATGTAGACAGAATCACATGGTATAAGTTGTATTTGAAAGAAATATTTAAACAGGCAAGTCCTGCTTTCCTTACTGTGTCAGTACTGCTGCGGGGTTTAGTGACTGACATCTCTTTTTCAAAGAAAGGGTAAATGTTTTCCTATTTCTTAGTATAAATAAAAATCAGAAATATGTTAACACAAGAGGAGAATACAGTTTTGAAATACTGTACTGATTTTCAATTCTGAGTGCAATTCTAATATATTAGTTATTACAAACAGTGAAGTCCTTAAAGTTGTATGACAGAGGAAAGAAGATTGGATCATTCTTTGGCTTCTGGTTCGAGTGACTTCAGCAGATCTTTATCAATGCATGACACAAAAAATGAAGTTTGAATGATACCTGGGCCACTTGTCAAATCAATACTGTTATTCATAGGTCTAGTAATGAATCAACCGATCTAGAAGATTCGTTGTCCCACTACATACATTTAGCTGTGTATACAAACATGATTTGTCTGAGAGGTATACCATT
This sequence comes from Falco peregrinus, assembly GCF_023634155.1. Classification (NCBI taxonomy): domain Eukaryota; kingdom Metazoa; phylum Chordata; class Aves; order Falconiformes; family Falconidae; genus Falco; species Falco peregrinus. Next base: position 5,669,458 of record NC_073739.1, read on the forward strand.
CTGCTGCCAGATATGCACTTAATTTCTTTGATGCAACATCTTATACATTTTCATTGCCTGTAAGAGAAATTTCTTCTGGAGATATTTTGCTCCCTGTGTATGGAACTTATTCTGAAATGTCAGAATTGGTACTAAGGCTTTTGTTTCTCAATTTTTTCTTTCTTTTTCCTACAGCTGGAAAAAGTTGAGCTGGTGGATAGAATTCCTCTAGTCCCACCTCTGAGTCCTAGATTAGGCGAGATTCGAAATATTTCTCTGAGGATCACTCCAGATATTGCAAATGGAGAAATAGGCTTTACTAGTAATCTTCCAATTATTATTTCTGAGCCAGAAGATTCCCCCGCTACAGTGGTAAGTAAACCTTTTTATATTGTCCCTTTGTATGGTAAAAGCAAAGTTTGCTATATTCAGGATAAAATTGGAAGTTAATGTGAGAAAAGTCCTTCCTCTAAAGTACTGCCTGATCCCAAATATTCCCCTGCTTAAAACACAAACAAACAACAACCCCCACCTCCACCCCCAAAACCCCACATGCTTGTAAAATTAAGGTCTGAAATAGTATTAGTCATTATCAGAAAAATGAGGTTGATCTTTGCTTTCTCTGTAAACATCTACAACTGATTAGGTCTTGATGTTCACACAGAAGATACTGCAGACAGATTTAATCTGTCTCACCCACGACAAAGGTAGTAACGTAAAGTGGGACTGATATCGCTTCTAAATTTCCTCAAAATCTCTGTGCATCTTGTAGTCGACTGACTTACATGCAAACAAAAAATTTGGCTCACTGGGTGTGTTTTCCAACAATTACACTTTTTAGCTTTCTAGGAACCCAAAGGAGTATTTTCAAAAGCATTGCCATCCATCTGAGTGCTGTAGTCCCAGCTGAAGAAACATTTAAAAAATTTTTTTTTTCATACATTTTCCCTTTTTTCTCTGGTTGTCTTCACTGAAATTTTCCCACAAATCCTGACTCAGATAACTTGTTTCTGATTCTCAGATTAAAACTGCTAATTTCCTTAAGCAGAGTACAGGTCGTCACTGTACTATAACAACCAAAGTAAAATTATGGTAGTCATATCTAAAACCTAGCTTGTGTCTTGGTGGGGTGGGCAGTGATTATATCAGTCATACCAGGCTTTTTGTGTTCATAGTTGCTTAGTGATTTGTCATATTAATGATCTGCCCTCTCCACTAAGTATACAACTGATAAATGGTTAAAAGGATAAGATTCAATACATATTTTTGTTCATATACTGTCTTTGATTTCATGTCTTATACATCAGTATGAATAAAAAACCAAGCTGGATATTTCGAGGTTCATACTCAAATAGCAATTTGAAAGGGAGTAATTGTTTCTGTATATAGTTTTACAAATCACAACAAACTCATGTGTTTCATAGGTTTCCATTGCATTGCATCGAGATGGGACTGATGGTCAAGCAACCGTGTTTTGGAGTTTGAAACCCTCTGGTGTCAATCAAAAGGCAGTAACACATGATGATATAAGTCCTTTTAATGGCTCTGTTGTTTTCTTATCTGGGCAAAGTGATACCACAATCAACATTACTATTAAAGCTGATGATATACCTGAAATGAATGAAACTGTGTTATTAACTTTGGACAGGTATTGTACCCTAATCTTTATACATATGTATCAGTTGAAATACTCAATTTATATATAACAAATTAGCACAGTATTAATTAGGTTGCGTTGGCTGTATTGGGTCGATAAGTGCCTGAAGGAATATTAGGTCCTTTGTTCAGACTGTGTATGGATTCTTCTTTGACTGGAGATCAATGTAAGAACCTGTGTTGTATTTATCATTTATATGACTTAGTTTTGTTTATATTTTGATGAAAATAATGTATGCTATTTAGAACGTTACTTCTGCTTTGATCTTTAGTTATAGCACATAACACATATCTTTTCAGAAAAGTAATATTTAGTGAGATAATGAAGAAAACTGTAGTGAAGTGTAGAAAGCAATAACTGTTTCAGTCCAAAATAGGATTATAGCTATGTGTCATTGCAGAATTAGATCAGATTTTTATTTGTTTGACCTATGCGTTCCATATTGCTTGCTCTTAATAATTAGATACTTCCATCACAACTCCTGGGTTCCAAAATGGCCCAGTGTGACCACTACCACACACTTCAGCTATAAAGAGAGCAATAGTGTTTCTGAAGCACAGTGTTGTAGTCTCCCTTTTGTGTGAGATCGGGATTATAGGATAATTAAGGCTGTGAGGGACCTTCAGGAGATACTATTATCTGCATGTGAACACTACTCTGAATACTTGAATTAGTTCATATCCAGGAATGTATTCTCTTTTTGATTTACTAGCAGGAGAATCTTGGCTATGTATTCTGTCCTGCTTACAACAACTCAGTTGCATATATAGTTTAGAAATAGCCTCACTTCCACTACCTCCTGTTAGTCTAAGGTCCATTTTCCCACTTTTTCTGGGAACATACTAATAGGTGCCTGCCAGCTTCCACATCCACATTGAACATCTACTACTTACACCGTCCTTACCTCATGCAGAAGTGTTCTTGGCCTACATAGGAAGTGCAGACTAGCCCTTGAGAACTTCAACACTGGACACCTATGTTGATTACATACTAGCAAACCAGCAACCAGCTGTTCAAGCTGTTGCTGATGCTGTTTTGGAAAGCCTGCTTTTTGAACATCATTCTGTCACACAGGGAAAGATGTTACTCCACTGCAGGGTTGTCCAGCTTCTGTAGAAGCTGGCTGGTGGATGCATCTACTGCAGAATGAGTTATTTCATTCTACCTTGGCTACCCACTGCCTTGAAAACACAGTCCTGTTCAAGACAAAAACAAATGGAGAGTACTGCAAGAGTTCTCTGCTTTCCGTCCTGTGGATGAAACTGGTTTGTCTCAAGGAATTGATTAGAGTCTCTGGCACAAAGCAGGAAACTCAGATTAGAAATGGTGATAGAAGTTGTGAAGAAGTTATGTAAGGTGGCCAGAAAATCAAATTGGAAGGTTAGGAAACAAGCAAGCAGAGGAAGTAGAAAGCATAAAATACTAAATGTTTAAGTTCTGACAGCTCTCCAGAGGTGTGTAACTAGAGCTTCCTGGCACTTATTCTGAGTAGTAACCCTAGACTGTGCCTTGAAAATGGCGGTGCAGTAAGGATTGAACTGGCAGTTGAACAAACGTAACCACTGTTCTGCTTTTACTGTGTGTAGTGGGAGTAGTAGGTTCTGCTGATCATGAAGTGGTTGGTAAAAAGTGTGCCAGCAGTAAGCAGCTTTCCCACACTTGGCAATGTCAGAGGGTGAAGCAAGGGACAGGTGGTCTGGCCTGGAAAAAGAAGTAAAAACGAAGAGGAGGTAAAATCTGAACTTTTCTTTAGACATGGATAGTCTCGCTAAAGGCTATGAGTGAAATTTGGCAACTTGAACATTAGCAGAAGCCAAGAATGAGATGACTGCAAAGATATCCATTCAGTACTGGAGATGACTCTTCAAATCAAGGTTGAAGGATACTGGCAGGGTTATGTGTGTAACCTTGTGGTATTGCTTTCTGCATAGTTTGTGTTTTCTGGATGAACAGAAGATGTTAGTTTCCAAGGCTGGCAGCCAGCACCTCACAGCAGTAGTGAATTTGCATGAAAACAAAGATGCACTGTGCTGTGGATGTGCTTGTACTGTTCTATAAATTTAGCATAAGTCAGTAGCAAAATAGAGCATGTAAGAACTTTAATGAAACTATAGACATAGAACTATGTTCATAAGCATTCTATTTATTGCAATTAGTAATAGCATGGGTAAAATAATAAAAATAATTAGTTCTAACAAGGATGTATTATTTACAACTCAGCGGTGTTGTTAAGGCACTTTACATTTTAAACAAGCTTTGATTGCATCCATAACTATAAAATACACTTTCTAAGCCATTAAAAATAATATTTTCCTTCCTTGCTTTATGGCCTCTGTCCATAGGCCATAGATACTAAAAATAACTCTGAATACTGTCCAGAAAATGAAGGCCAGTGTATTTAATGAAGAATATGCTTCCTAAGAAAACAAATGAGTAATAAAGAAGCAAGACAATCCTGTACCTGCTGAAGCTTCTTCGTGTTTTCTTTTTTTAGGAGCAGCTTCAGGTTGAATGACTGCCCATATCTAAATAGGCCTGAATGGAGACCAAACATAAATAAAGCCAGATGTCTGTAGTGAAATCTGTATGAGAAAAAAAAGGCCTTGGTCTTCTTGAATGTAGGTGGAACAGGCCATGGAAACTGTGTGTATGCTTTGTGAAAGCATATATACATACTAGGGCTGTTCATTTTACCTGGTAAGCACAAACAGAACCCAGCTTCTTAAAAATCTGATTTTTTTTTTTTTCCTTCTGCACAACGTGTTCTCCTACTGGCAGTTGTCACCCTGTCAGTAAGCCAGGACCTCCAGGGCACACGGGTTGTGTTTGCACTCTTAAATGAATGGTACTGAGAGTGAGAACTTAGGGACTTCAGGGTCTGGGAACAGCAGTACACTGATAGGTTTATTTTTATTTGTGAAAGTGCTAATCCATGAATAGGTGACTGTTTAAATAGTCCTTATGCTCAATTTTTGAGTCATGACTCATATAATTTAGGATGCCAGAACAGATTCACGTATGTCTGTTGTGACCTAAATCTCATCTGCTATATATAACAAAGCAAAATCGAAGCAATGTAACATGGGATTTTCTATATTCTGGTGGTTTCTGTGATGCAAGACACATTTCCATAGGCTGAAATTCTGTCTTGAGTAGACTTAGAAAATAGATTTTTAAAAAATTCAGAATGTAAAACATAGGTTTAACTGTTTAATTGTGAAATGTCTGGGAGTTTTTAAACATTCTTGTGCTTAAGAGGATACTTCATGACAAAAAGTTAGCAAATCATATGTCACGTGAAAAGCGGGGCAAGGCAGGGGGGAATCCTCCCAACCCCAGGTGTTGGAACTGTCTGTTAGTGCCCCAGGAAAGCCAAGACCCTTGTGCCCCACCGGTCTGTCAGCACCCCGTCACAAGGACCCTTCACTGACCAGTCCCACTGGATCGAAAGGCAATTCGACTGCCTTGTTCAGGGAGACACACCAGCCGCACCAGGGGGACCTCTCAGCAGGTCTGCCCACTTTATATGAATGTGTTACCCACTGCCAGCAACTGCTAGTGCCCACAAACGATTAATACTAACAGTTTACGGAATAACACTCTTTATTATAAAATTGTGACAAGTTAAGATTCATGATTGGCGGTGATGGGGACTGATTGAAATGATATACTACTAAACTATATACAACCAAAACCTTAATTACTAATGTCAGCTAGAATGAGTTAGTTATTTAGCATACATAAGTCACAGTTCTTACCCAATAGGCATCCCTATCGGGGGAGAAGACAGGTTCAGCCTGTCGCCTGACCCCAGAAGTTATGATGGAATGTTACCCCCCTCATCTGTCCACTTTTTATACTTCATAGTACATTGCATATTCATTATGATACACAATATTGGTTAGAAGTTTCTTGCTTCTAATGCAAATTAGTATGCATCCTCAGACAGCACCACTGAAGTTCTCTGCTGACTACACATGCTCCTCAAGCGGGGTTTTGCCCTCTTTCAGGAATGCTATTTGAGTTGGAGGTTGTGATCTCCCACTATCACTATTATCTTTGTCCTGTTTTCAACTAATTTTCTGTTGATGTCAGTGGATTGCAACACCTTATCCTGTTTCCTCTCATAGCCAGAACTTTCCTCACTTGAAGGCTTCTTTCTGTGTAACTTAGGTAATGGTGCTCTTTTCACCATCTGTTCTCATGCTCCCCAAGGCTGACTCCCTTGGTTAGAAGTCCCTTCATTCATAACAACTTTAGAGTGGGTCAGATTGACCTAGCTTTGTGAGCACTGAACCAGAGTTGAGTAATCCGGGAGTTTACACAACTCCCTGGACTTATTTCATTCCAGGACCAGTCCATTTCCATCACATTTAGGTGGAGCTTGGGTGACTCCAGTCATGTGTATTGTTGTTACTAACTGGTATTGTGTGCCCAGCGAGGTGTAGTAGTACCTTGTAGGCAGGTAGCTTTGAGATGGAGCTGTGTGTTAGTGTTACGATGAGTTTTTTTCATCTAAGGAAAGTAATTTTGCCGCAATGGTTGGCTCAGCCACAGACATCTCATGGATCCTTCGTGTGACAACCGCTGTGCAGCTGATCAGCTGTGTGGTGCCATCGAGTTCCCGTTCCTGCAGGGAGCACAACAGAGCCTGGCCGTGGGGTCTCCACTCCACTCCATCCTCCATCACTCCCATCAGCATGTGCTGAGCTGGCAGGCTGTGCTGCTTAGGGAACTGTGAGGATGTAGACTCCGTGCATGCCAACCACCCTGAGGGTAACAGCTGTATTTTACCCTAAAAAAGCTTTCTGTAATACTATGCTTCTGTTAGGACCCAGATTTTCTCTAATTCCTCCCCCAAGGTGATTTTCCCACATCACAGAAGGACTATTTAAAGCACTGCATACTATGTATGGTCCTTGACTCAGGGCTCAAGTAATGTTCATGTATTGGGGGTTGCTCTCTGCACACTTGCATGCACAGAAACACTAATATACTGTTTAATGGAGCTGGGATTTTCTCCTAACTAGGTGATTTCCTGTAGTTAGCATCTGTTTCAAAACTATTTATCTTTGTTACTATTTTTAGTAATTTTTCCGTTAAGTAACATGTGATGCTATATAAATTAACTCTTTCTTTGTAAAATATTGGCTTTTTCTTCAGGGGTTTGGTCAGACTTTGTTTTGATGGGGAAAAAGTTATTTGAAAATAGTAGCAGAATATTAAAATAAATGCTACTGGACACCTACTGCTATCTTTTATTTCTTTTCAAAATAATAGCACCATATATCTCCTGCTATGAGTAACAAAATTTAAAATATCCTCCAAAATCAAATAATTTGTGGATTAAAACTGGAGAGAAGGTGTTCCCTCTGATGAAAAGCACTGGGGAAAATAATGTAGCAAATCCTATTTTAATACTGTTCTTTAAAGCTAGGTCCTGCCACTAATTAAATCAGTAGATAATTCTGTGAAAATTGAAGAAGGGGTGAACACTGACTGCAAATCTAGGAAGCAAAGTGAGTAACATTCCACAGGCAATCCGAACATGCCTTTTCTGAGATACCTTGATAGAAAAGAAAGTTTTTTAGGGAAGTGAGTAATAGCAATGCAGGTTCAGGGTTACAGTTCAGTTTCTCAGGTGCCTTTTGAAACGTTCACTTTCTGCAGAAGTCCAATTCTTGGTCCAGAGCAATCAAATTTGACCACGTTGGATCTCTTAATAATTATTATTTTATTTGCAGTGGTGTTTAGTTCATAACAACATTGAAATTGCCATGTTACTTTAAACTCGGTCAAGCGTCTTCTTTCTGCTATTTTGTAGCAGTACGCTTTTAAAAAAGGGCAAGAAACATTTTGAAGCTTGAGTTAAATTGTCCTAATTAATCTGTAGCTCTTGCTAAATAATTTATTTTATTTTTTTTTAAGGAAAGAATTTCCCTACTGACAGGTCATTTCCCATGAGATTTGTTGTATGGGAAGTGGTTTTTTTACAGCTGTTTAATCACAGAAAACACAGTTACACTGTTTGAGATTGTGTTTCTTACATTAGCATCATAAACACTGCCAGCACTGGTCCTCTGTGATAAAATGAATCTTCATGTCCACAGACAGCCATTTTACAGAAAAAGTTAAGCTGAGGAGAAAGACAGGGAAGTGGCTTTCCCAGTGAGAGTGACCTCCTTACTCCTGGTCAAGTGGTCTTTCTAGTAGCTGAAGATCTTTGGTATGGCTAAGCAATTGTGTTCAAGGAGCTGTTTTAACTTTTTTCATTACTTCCGAATGCCCCCACAAGGGCAAACCATGAGTTTGTGAGGTTCTGAATAGCCATTTTTATTCTGTTTCCTCACCGCTATTACAGGAGTGCCTAAAGAGTTGGTTTCACATACAAGTTCTGAAACTGGACTGGACTGACCCTGTGCTCTCCATGGCAGTTTAGACATCTTTACTCTGTGATGAAAGGACTGTACATGAATGCTGGACATTGTCAGGGCATGTAGCAAGAGCTGATGGCTGGTGGCCTGCAGGCAGTGTGGTGGTGTAGAGCCAGAAGTCCAGCCTGATGACACAGCTGGATAGGCAGGGGCCCATCCCACTGCCCCTAGCGATGCAGGAGAGCAGGATGGAGCAGGTTACAGGGGGCAACCTGGAGTCCAGGGCATCAGGCAAGGTCATGGTGGTGGGGCAGGTCAAGCCAGGAGCACATACCAGGTTTAGGCTGGATGATGGTCACTGGGGTCAGGCACAGCCCAGCAATTAGCAGGCAGGGCCACAGCGAGGAGACAAATCCAAAGTCAAGCCAGAAGGTCACCTGGTGCATCCTGGTCCAGGGATGCATGAGAGTTTGTATGTGTGTACCTTAGGCTGTAGACACGAGGGATCCGATTGTGTACATGGTTCGTTGCTCATGTAACAGCAGCTGGCAGTTAAAAGCCTAAGCCTAGGTGTTTCTACTCCATTTTTGCACAGGCTGTTTTATGCCTTTTTTGAATAGTAACCAATATTCACTATGTCAGAGTAGAGAGAGCAATCTGGCCAGTCAGGCAGAGAAAACATGGTCAGATCAGTCGGCCAGCCTATCATTGATCCTAGTGTTGAAAATAGGACTTGGGTGGAGAAATCTCCAGAACAATGGTTTCCTTTAGCAGTGGATGGGCTGAAGCTACATAGTTGCTTTCTGACCTGCAGGTTCTCTAGATGCTGATCTGACTTACACTGTGGCTGTTTAAAAGTAATGAAGTATTTCCAGTCTTAGTCCTTTCAAAGAACACCTGGAGATGCACAAGGTGCACACCTCATGCTACTTTGTGAATTGTTTCATTTCTCTTACCCTCTGGATTTCTGCAGTGCTGCCATTGTGCGTGACAATTTAATATAAGACTGTAGTACTAATCACCTTAACAGAGGACTGTTTTTGTCTGTGCCGTGTTTGGACTCATGCAGTGTAACTTCATGAAGCTGAAAGATTGTATTTCTGGCACACCCTTTCTCTTTTGGTGATTATGTCTTAACTACTTAAGCTTGTACATATGTACAAAGACCTTACTTAACGTAATAGTTCATTTGTATTCTCTGTTGAAAATTGTATTATCAACAGCTTAATGATATAATTGAATTTCAGCATTGGAATTTTCCCCATGAGCTTTTCGTTGTATTAATGCTTTGATGGTTCTGGAACACTTTTGCGTACGTTTCTGAAGGAAGGGAGAATGCCTTAATAGATAGTATTTAAGATCTAGCTTCACTGGAAATCAATGAGAAATTTCTATTAATTCAGATCTCCTATTTAGAAAAATGTAGCCGCAAGTGTATTTGCTTTATTTTCTCAGACTTTTGAATGAACTCTTATCTCTGTTGAATACTGAACCTGAGTTCTTTATGAGATTAGTGAAGTCAGAATTTCACTTTGTAAATGCTGTGATAATCTGTTTATGGTATTTTGATGGGAAGTGCAGGTTTATATTTAACATATATTTATTTTAGATTAAGAAAGTCAAATTGTGTGATTGCCATTGTAGAATAATACTGCCCCTTCATCTGATTTGATATGGTAGTTTTGTTATAGGTGCTTGGCCAAAACAGAACCAATTAAGAGGTTACCAAATACTCTTTTCTTATTCTTGTATTTTTGTATAATTTTGTGTTGGTGTTTTACTTTGGTAATCTGGTTAACTGAAAAATTGTCAAAAATGAAATTTGATGTAATTTTGTGCCAAAATAGTTTTTTATATGTATCTGTTATAGGTCCCACTGTGCTTATCTCTTTTTATTATTACTTTGGCAGGTTGATGAAATATCATGGAAACATGTAGATTTTTATTTTTTTTTTTTATGAAGGTCTGTTTATAAATGTGGGCTGCTGATGCAGTTGTGAGCAGGCACAGAGGTTGGCAGTAAATGAGCCCTTGGACAAGGGCTTGGTAGGGTGTACGATGAATGGGTCTTGACATCCTGAATTGGTCATGGGGTCATTTCTCCTAAGTGGGAGTTGCCCACTTGCTAGCATTTGTCAGCAAGAGAATGCCAAGCAAGTAGTGTTCCCATAAAATGAACATTATAAGAATTTGGAAAGGAAAAAGGAAGCTTTGTGGGTTGTTTGTTTGTTTTGTAATTATTATTATTCTTTTCTAAAGTTATTAGTATTGAAATTCTAGCAAGTGGCACTTTCCTTCCCCCATCCCCTTTTTCTTTCTTTCTGTGTTGACAGGGTAGAGACAGAAAGGTTTGTCGTGTATTTTGGGTAAGTGCAGTCAACTGCAGTTTGTCTTCAGTGAAGCAATGCTTTGTTTTACAAGTGATTGATTTGGACAGAATCTCAATAATTTCTTTTTCTCTCAGGGATCACATCTTCTGCATCTCTTCGGACAATGCATGCTTGCCCTTTTGTGTTTAATTTGATGGCACGGGGTTCTGGCTTGGAGGCATTTCTTTATTTAGGATTTGTGAATGATTAAAGTTATGAATGCATGGCTCAGTGTGTATTTGAGCATTTTCTGCAATAATGGATTAGTTGTTTGAAACTGCAAGAAATACGATTTGCCCCAACTGAATGACTGAGTTCACTAGAATTTTAGAGAAGTATTCTGTGATCAAAGATGAGCAGTTACCTTGCTTTTGAATAGCTTACATTTAGTTTATGTTAAACAGACATAATTCTGTCTGCTGACATATTTTTCAAATATGCAAAAAAATGACATGTTACCCTTTTAATAGATATTTCCTTGTAACCTCCCTGTAGACTTCACTACAAGATACATTGCTATTTATTTTTTTATGTGTGGGCGTTCCAGTTGTTTATGGAATGTTTGTGGAAACAGTTCTGGAACTGATTTCAAATATTGGATTATAGCACATCACATGTCTTTCTACATGAAACAGTGTTTCAGGAAGTCTGGGTTGTAGTACAGTGCAACCATAAAAATATTTACAGTATGTTGGACCAAAAGTACATTGACATTTTCTTCCAGGAAACATGGGAGATGTACAGGAATCTGAGCACATAAACCACCATGTAATAAACCATATCCAAACCATCAATCTGAACGTGCATTCCTGATGCATCCTTCAGTAGTAGGAAGTCAACGCAAGAAATGTGCAAGGTTTCTTTCTGTTGTCAGATACAGCCTGTTCATGTCCATGATTAAGTCCAGGATGGTGTAGCTCTAGCTGAGGGAGGGAAATCCTCCACCAAGAGGAGCTTTATTTGATGATGCCTACACCATTCACCATATGCTTTTAGGCAGCAGGTTTGTGAGTAAGGGAGGAGCAAGGGAACAAGTCGGAGCTACTCAGAGTAGGTCCAACACTTACTAGAGCCTGACTACAAGTAGTATCCACATCTTACAGAAAGCAGGTGAGGATGAAATCCACAATATTGAGGGGCAAGTCTCTTCCTATTTGAAGCAATATTAATTTTTACAGAAAAGGGTAAGAATATGTCGTTGTCAATGAAATTGCTATTTGTTTAAGTGATTTTGTATTGTCCTTTACATTTTGATCCAAATACAAAGTAATACTGAACATAACTCTTAACTTTTTACTGCACAATTCTGTTCTTTTTCTGTGTGTTGTGTGCATGTGTGACTGAAAATCACCAACTATGAAAACTAACCAGAAAACAAGTTTACTTCAGAAGCAAAGTTTGGTTTTTTTACAAATAGATAAAACATACTAATGGGTTGTTCTTAATTTATTTTATTCTTTGCAGATAATTGTTTTCATAATTTATTCTTAAAATTCATCAGTATTCTGATGTTCATCACACCAGTGTAGATTTACTTCCCAAACACAATTGCCACTCAAAAAACCTTCTTGCCTTCCTTTCTCAGGGTCAGTGTGGAAAATCAAATACTGAAATATGGGTTTACTACTTGTGAAATCATTATTTTGGAAAATGATGATCCAGGAGGAGTGTTTGAATTTTCTCCCTCTTCCAGAGGTCCCTACAGTATCAAGGTAGCTATCAGTAACTTTTCTTAATCGTTATGGATAACTTAAAGCAGAACACTAAAAAAGGCTGGATTCTCGTTTTCTGCAGGAAGGGGAGTCTGTCGAACTGCAGATTGTCCGCAGTAGAGGAAGTCTTCTCAGACAGTTTCTACACTACACTGTAGAACCAAGAGACAATAATGAGTTTTATGGAAGCACAGGAATTCTGGAGTTCAAGCCTGGTGAAAGAGAAATCATAATTACTCTTCTGACAAGGATGGATGGGATTCCAGAGGTAAAATTTACTATTTTTCCTCTTCAAATTCTGTTCACAGACATATTAGTTTGTCATTTATTAAAATGTAGGCATATATCTAGGAGCATAACAGGTGTGTCATGTATTTTCTCCAGAATGTCTTCCCAGCCTCTAAACCAGGGGTGCCTGGATAAATAGGTGTCTTTGGGTTGAGTAGTTCTCAGTAGTGGTGTTTTTTTTTCTTTTCTGTGAATTGAAAAAGTTATGCTTTGAATCCATGTAGGTTTTTAGCATCTGTGACACTCTGTAGCATAGAGTGCCATTGTTTAGTTGCCCTCTGTGTGAAAAACCACTTTCTTTTTATTTCTTTTCTAGTAATCCCTGCTAGTTTCACTTAGTGCTCCCTGATCTGGACTAATATTTGCAATATAGATACATAGGTGCAATACTTGTTTTAATGTCCCTTGAAGCATTACCTGTGAGCTCTTTTCAGAAAATATATGAACTAAAAAGTCCCATTAGATTAATAAAGCAAGCTGATACATTCTTTTTAAATTAGTTTGGTGTTGGTGCTTTAAAAATCTTTTCTTTCCCTGTTACAAAGCCAGAAACATTAATAAATCTTATGGAAAACTTAAACTTTCAGGGAGCATTACAAATACATTTGTACTAGTGAATCGATGTGATTCTGAGTTAAGTACACAAAATAAGCCCTTGCCTACAATAATGCTTGATTTTTTAGGAAACAGTCCTATCAGAGATAAACATTTCTAATGATTTTTTTGTTTTGATGGCAATGTACAAACACATTGTGCATGTGGAAAGCATGTGTGATTTCCTTTTGCTTAAATTTGTATCTCTTTCTGCCTGGCTAGGGATTGTGGATGTTTGGCCATTTGTTTTGAATGTGGATACTGAATATGTCTTTCTATTCTGACTGAGTTTCCCTTTTCTAGCTGGATGAGATGTACACTGTAGTACTCAGTGGCTACACTGAAATGCCAGGCAAGCTGGGGAATGCCACAAGGGTCAATATAACCATTCTGAAGAATGATGATCCACACGGTGTCATTCAGTTTCTACCTGATGAACTAACCGTAACGATAAAAGAAAGTAAAGGAGAAATAATCTATGCTGGTAATTCTTTTTTTTTTTTTTTTGAGTTACTGCTTTATCTGCTGTCTGCCCCTGCAAGGCTTCTTTTCCCCATTTCACCTTTCTATGACAATGTCTGACAAGTCTCCACTCCAGAGTTTCCAGAGTGGTACAGTGCCAGCATGATGAGCAGTGGAGACTGAAGTGGAAAAGGATTGGCCTGGAAAGCCAGAGGGATCAATCCAGTAAAAAAATGGCTAGAGAATATTCCAGACAGGAGGGACAGAGTATTGCTGTATGTGCAAAGTGCAACCTGGAGGTAGTAGCTCTGCTTGTGGAGCATGAAGGATAGGGTGCTATGTGAGAGGCAAATAGAGCTAAATGTTCATATGGGTGACTTCAATTTATCTATGTCTATTCAATTATTAAGTACATGTACAGACAAAAAATAACAAATTTGAGCAAGTTTGAACTGCTTTAATGGTCTGTCTTTATGTGTCCTTTGATGTAGTGCTTTCATATATTATTTGTTTTGCAAGAAGTGGATTTGCTTATTATTTCCTTTCCTTTTTCTTTGTTTCAGCTTTGCTGACCTTTTTGTTTTTTATTTATGTTCTTCTGAAGATGTACAGTGACTGTATATGTTTGTATTTTTTATAGCTGCTTACAGAGTTATGAGAAACCAGGGAAACTATGGCAATGTTAGTGTGTCTTGGGTTGTTGACCCAGCATGTACCAATGACATCTATCCAGAACAAGGGACTGTTCTCTTTGATAATCTGGAGTTTTCAAAAAATATCACCATTTACTCTCTGCCAGATGAGGTAAACATTTTTACAGTGTTTTTGTGTGAATATATGGGACAAAGAGCAAATGCTAAAACATTATAGTTTAAGGAGAAAGAAGGAATGTCTGTTTTTTAAGAGCCTGTTAAGTATTTGTAGGAAAAGTCAAAATACTTGGGTAAAACTGAGATTACTTCAGCAAATCATAAAAGAATTTGAGTGCATACCTATAAACAAAAGAAGTTAGAAGCCGAGCATAGTTCAATGTGGTTAAATTATAGAAAAGTTAATTTGATTAAACACCTTGTTTTGATAGCAGGAATCTTACTTTTTTTTTTTAAATGCTGATATAATTGAATCAATATAAGAAAGAATGAGAACAATTAATAATAAATAAAACTGTAAAAATAAATTACATGTATCAGAAGCAGGAAGTTGCAAGATAACTTTTGGATCATCTGTACAACAGCAAAGATAAGAGGACTTATTTACAAGGATTTTTGACTGATGATGATTTCTGTGTAAGTGAACTGTCATTTGTTACCTGCCTCAACACATTTAAGGATCAATAAATAAAAAACAACACTCAGAAATCTCTGCTTTGTTAATCCCCTCAACTGTTCATTGTAATTTCTTCACTGTTTTGTGTGCCAGAAATTAATTTTGTAATACTTTCTCTTTCAGATACCTGAAGAGATGGAAGTATTCATCATCAGTTTATTCAATGCTACTGGTGGAGCTAGGCTGGGCAATATAACCAGTGCAATTTTACAGATTACAAGGAATGATGATCCCATTTATTTTGCAGGTTGGGTGTTACTGTTTCTAAATGTGGAATATGTATACTATCCCAAACAGATTTTATTCACAGACCAGATCATCAAGAAAACCTAAAACCAATGGAGCTAGTATAAAATGTTCATGTTATTGTTGTGTTGAATTTCTATTTATTTCCTTCAGAACCTTCTCTTATTTTATTTCATTATTCTCTTTGTTCATGCTTGTTGAGATTGGTTAGATGGCTAAGTACAATAATACTCTTTTGTACACAGAAGTATTTCCATGCCTTTACCACGTACACCTTCTATCTCACTGAGGAGAAGGATCCTCTTGGGTAGGGTTAAGAAAATAGTCCACATGTGAGGAGCTCAGGCTTGAACTCAGGTAGATTTGTTGCTTGTGTATTTACAGAACCTCTGTCAGTGAGCGTTAAAGAAGGAAGTGTTGCAAATTTTACAGTCCTGAGGAATGGATCGGCTGATGTTGCTGTTGCTGTCCAGTATATTACTGTTAATGGAGATGCAACAGCTGAAGAGGGAGACTTTGTTCCCAGTGGAAAGAGCAGTTTCATTTTGTTTGATGTTGGAGAAAGAGAACAGAACTTATCTGTGTATATTAATGATGATGATACCCCCGAAACAGATGAAACATTTTATATCTTCCTTTTGAACTCTACAGGTAAAAGTAATGATTTTATGGATGTTTAATAACTCTTTTCTTATTTTTTTCTGCAATTTTTTACCACCTTGGTCTTATCATAAAGCAATCTATAAATGCCAAGTATGAATAAGGTTTGCTTCAACATTTCTATAAAATTACTGTATACAGTGTATGTGGATTTTCGTTTTGAATTGTTTAATTGGAAACACAAATCAAATGATATAGCTGAAACCTTTCCTGCAAAAACAACCAAAACAACTGGAGTGAAAGTCTCTTTTCAAATGGAAATGATTGAGATTAGAGGGGGTTTTGACTTGACTACAGAAACACAAAGCTAAAGAATGTTAGTACTGCAACATTTTTAGGGAAAGAGGGATTCTTTTAGATTTTTTGCTGTGCTCCAGTGCCATACACAGCTGCCTGTTTTTTGTAAAAACAGAGAACTGCCTCATTTTAGAGGGCAACCATGTAAATTGGTATGTTTTCATTTTTGTAGGACTGCAACATATGCATACTTTTTTTTTTCAGTCTGACATTATAGTTTTACAAGGTTTAATCTACAGAAATAGAGTGTCTTAAAAAGGACCCAATGTACCACTAGTAAAAAATGGGTTTATTATCTTAGAAATAGCATCGCCTTTTTTTAAAAAAAAATACCTACCAGGGATTCTATTCAAGATGAGGAAACAAAAAATTAGATTTCTTCATTTAGACATGCATACTAAGTGTCTTAGCTCATTACAGTCTTTAATGAACTAGTCTTCACAGTCAGTGAGACTAAGAGAGTACTTCAGGTCACATGAAAGTGGGCACCATGTGGCTGGTCTATGAATTGCTCACAAGACTTCCTTGATCTTGAACTGCATCTGCCCTTGACATTGGTAACAGGCAGTCAGAGAATTATAGGGCATTTTTTAGCAATTAGAGTATAAAGTAGCTTACGTGTTTCCTGAGGTCTCAGCTAGCATTCACTCTGGTACCCAAGTCTCTTACAGACATCAACCATATGGAGATGTTTGGACAAAGACATTCTTTTCCATTCTTAAATTTTCAGTGATCTCTTCCTACTCTCTTGAGGAGCTACTGGTATTTGCTCTTATCACTCTGTTATAGGATGGTTTTCCTCCTGGCACACTAGTGCTACAAGAATGGCTAGCTGCAGACTTTCTTTGCCTCTAAAAGGAGGATCATCTTATTGTGCAACCTTTCTAGAATCACTAAGAATACAGAATATTTCTATACACATGTCTGAATACAAAGATACTTATTTTAATTCCATGAACTGTTGCATATACTGGCCTTGATTGTTACCTCACTTTTGAAAATTATGTTGGACTGTTTTAACTCAGGGAAAATACAGCTAGAGATCTATGAAAAAGTGATAAAAACATTGTTTACTTTTGGAACAAAAGCTAGTCTAATGCTCTTAAAAAGGGTGAAAAATGGGATGGAGGTGGATACGTAATGTACATCTGCGAACATAACAAGGGTGTTAGTATGTCCCTACAGTGCTAACATACATACAGAAATCCTGCTAGCTTCCACTTTGACTTCACAGGTATCTTAGATTTTTTCCTTTCAGATAGGCTGTGATATGGGTATGAATAAACTCTTATTCTTAGTTTCTGTTTAGTTAAAGTGCAGTATTTCTATTCTAGAGCTAAAGGAGAGCCGGGATCTCAGAATATATATATTTTTCTTTTGACTTTACCAATCAATCAAACATGATCATACAATCCTTTCTGATCACAATCACATCTTCTCTGGTCATGTCACATATATTTCTTCCTGAAAATCTTAGGTCTTGCTCTTTGCATGAGATGCTACTTAAGAATTTTTGCTTTGATTTGCTTGTTACCGATTATGTCAAATACTGGTTTTCACTGATTTTTATGTAATTCATTACTTTGGATAAAAGGTGTGAGAAGGAAACATTTTCAGTTTTAGAGTTACCACCATTTCTGATTCCTGTTTTGAAAAAATGAATCATCCTCTCTTTTAGGGGATACTGTTGTCTTCAAGGCTGGAGTGGCTACAGTTATTATTGAAGCAAATGATGATCCTAATGGAATTTTCTCCTTGGAACCTTTACAGAAGGCAGTGGAAGAAGGCAAAAGTAACAATTTTCTGTAGGTAACTTTTAAATAATACTTTTGCACTTCTTTTGTACTCATGTATGTGCTTTGATCTAATTCCATACAAATTTGCATTGATAAAAATGTATTAAAGAAAAACAGCTTTGCCAAATTTGGAATTAATTGTAAACATATTGAAGACATCAACTCTTATATTATCAAGTAGACTGTGCATATTAAAATTTATACAGAAATTCGTGTTAAAATTAAATAAATAAGACTATACATTGATGTTTTGTTATTTCTCAGTAGACAGAAGAATCTAGATGATTGAGCAGAATATAACTTAGAGTAACAGAGAAGTAAAAACACTTTTCAAAATACAGCTAAATACAGCTGTGTGGTTGTTAATTTCTTTTTGTACCCTACTTTGAAGCCTTCCCCTACAACCAACCTATATTACTGTATTTCTGTTAGTTGTTTTTCTTCTATCTGTTAATTACAGGTGGAAGTCTATACTCAAAGTCCAGATGTGACTGTCTTCTAGACTGAAAATACTCTTCCCTAGTCTGGTTGCTGAAAATGTTTTCCATCCATCCACTGGGATATATTCAGGAATGGGAAGGGTTAGGAAATGAATTTGTCTTGTTATGTTCTATAACATCAGGATGGGATTATAATTTGGCAAAAATACTGGTTTTTCATTAAGAAACCTCTAGACAGGTTATAAAGAGAAGTTAGGTCACAATAAATGTCCTAGTGTAAACAGTTGGGGAAGAGGATCTTTTCACATTTGTTTAATTATCTTTTATGTCTTTTTATTGGATTTTTTTTTGGTTTCTTTTAAGGCCTTGAAGCAGGTGCCTATGACTGTGAATTAGGTCTTTATGCTTGTGTTACACAGCTAAAAAATGAAAATTCTTGAGAAAAGCAGATACTAAAAATATTGTGTGTTTGCTTCTGGTATGCTACTTTTTGAGGTTTTATTGGGCCTTTTTAATTTTATTTGCAGGATACATTTGAATTTATGGTGTGAAGAATGGTGATTTGGATGAATTAAACATGTTTATATACAGGTGCTTTATGGAATTGTGTAATACCAAGATCACCCACATTTAAGGACCTTGCTCAGTCCTCACTTATGAAATCTAATTACTAGGGAGCTGACTCTTCTGTATCCTCAGGGCTTTGGCTACCATGTTGTACGTAACAAAAGGGTCAGGGTAGCATATGAACTAAACACTGAGAACAGCTATGAGGGTACTGAGCTTTAGAGGAAGTAACTGGAGTTACTGCAACAGTGCTACACAGCTGGGGTAGCGTGCCCTGGTTAATGGCAAAAAGAAGAAACCTTTGGAAGCAGAAACAACATAATGATGTTGGTGTGCCTAGACTAGTTTTGCTGAATGAATTTTTCAGCCTATTGTAATCCCTTTGTACAGCATTTTATTTTACCGTGCAAACAGAAGCATGCCTTTTGTATGTAAAGCACACTTTGTTGATAAAGGCGCTGTATGCTTCAGTTCATATTTATAATGCTTTTTGAAAATTGATGAACTTATGTTACCAGATAGCTATACAAAAAATGTAATCTTGTTTTTATTTACTACATTCTTAATCTGAAATAATGACAGATTTCTAAAGGACACAAAACATAACCTAAATTTAATACCAGTGCAGGAAAGCGTTTAAGGAAGCTTAATAGTTAAAAGGAGAAACATTTGTGGTTAAATGTAATGATTCTCTTTCTTGTCTAAGGGTGGCCAGGTATATACATTTTTAATAAGAACTTGCTGAACTATTATATGTTCATATTTATGAATATATTTTTTACATAATAGAAGTGCAAGACAAACTGATGTTTAGCTTAACGGCACTATTTTGCATGGACCTTCATTGGTAACTTTTTTCCTAAGGTACCTGTGGTATACCTGGGAGCAGAGTTATACTGTGAAATCACAAGCCTTCAAAGGGGGTTGTATTATTGTTCATGGTGCATTTATTGTTCATGGTTATTTACAACATTGTATATTATTTTTCACAGTAAGGAAGGTAAGTGTAACTGTGTTTTCCCTTGCTAATGAATGCTGATGCATACCTGCCAGGACATTGACTGTTTCTGTATCACTGAACAGGGTTTTGAGACATAGAGGACAATTTGGCAATGTCTCATTGACCTGGCAGCTGTTTGATAATGACTCTGCGCTGAGGCCAGGAGAAGAGTTCTATGAAACTTACGGGACTGTGTGGTTCACAGATGGTGAAGGATCAAAGCCAATAACACTCCATGCGATTTCGGATAGAATTCCTGAATTCAATGAATTTTACATTCTGAAGTTGGTGAATGCTTCAGGTATTGTCTTCCATATCACCATTCCCTTCATATCTGGTAGAAAAGAATTATGTTTAATCAATCAAAAAGAAACCAACCCTGGAAAAAGCTTTGCCTTGAATCGTGTCTTGATATCCTATACATTTCTGGTAAGGTTTTAGGTTTTATTTTTCATTTAATGTTAATTTAGGTATATGAATGCAGTTCATATTCAGTTCCTGAATTGCTGTTGTACACATTTGGGTGATCTGACCTTTAGAAAGGATGCCTCTTGGTGATTTCAGAGATGTAGATCTTCGTGTAGTTGAAGACAAAATAAAGCTATTAAGGGCTGTGCATGTTGTCTACCATAATGGAGGTTGGTTGGTTTGTTTGCTTTTTTCTAGAGGAGGTAAAATACTTACAGTTATCACTTCATATGACTTAAATTACAACTGCTACAAGTCTGCTACTGAGCAGAGCTCCAAATCTTCTGGACTCATTTCACCTCAGTACTATTTATGGTCCTCTGTGCCCAATACAACAGAAAACATGCAGTGACCTTTCCTATAAGTGAAATCCATATGCATGTACAGAAGATTTCCTATTTATAATAGGTAGATCACTGCACACTTTGAACATGGAGGCTCTGCGTTCTTATCATGATCTTTGTATCCTGGACTGTTACTGTGCAGAAATAGATGACTAATGGCAGGACTTGTCAGCAGTTTTAATGCACAGCTGGTTACTGATTTTGCAAGGTATCTCTGCTTCTGTTTCAGAGGCAATTGTGCCAAATTTTGTCATTCCATATTAGTGTAAATCTTGGAGTAATACGAGAACTGAATTTGGCCCCATGTTTGTCAAATGAATCAAAGGTAACCTATCTCATTTACTAATTCAGAAAGGTCAAGCTAATCTTGTTTTAGCTGAAAGATGAATGTGTGTTTTGCAGTTGAAAAGTAACATACTGCTTTGTTTTCTATGAAAATTGTCACTAGTGTTTTAAAAACAATACAGTTAAATTATGTTATTAAATCAGAGCATTTTCTAAGAGTTCAGAGGCTCTTTAAAGAAGATTTAAGCCTTTTTAGAAACACATTTTATTAAAAAAGCTGTAAGTACTTAGTAGCTTTTTTCAGACTGTGTTTGAAACCGACTATAAACTTTTGCTCTAACTTCCATTATATAGGTGGGTCTCCTGGTCCTGGTGGTCAGTTGTCTGAAACAAGCCTTGCTGTAACTGTGATGATCCCATTCAATGATGACCCTTTTGGAGTCTTTGTTATAGACCCAGAGAGCCAGGACAGAGAGATAGTGGAAGATGTTCTTTCTGAAGATGATCTTTCCTATATTACAGACTTTACCATCTGGAGACAACAAGGCACCTTTGGTGTTGTCCGTTTAGGTTGGGAAATACTATCTAGTACGTTCGAAGCTGGACTACCATCAATGGTAGACTTTTTGTTGCTGGGATCATTTCCAAGTTCTGTACAATCTCAGCCCCACATGAGGCGCCGTCACAGTGGGACAGATGCTTTGTATTTCAGTGGAAAAGAAGATGCATTTGGGATTATTGGTCCAGAACACCCATACAGTGGAAATACTGCAGTAACCAATTTTACATTTTCAGCGTGGTTAATTCCTAATGTCAGTACTGATGGCTATATAGTTGAAAAGGATGATGATAATGGGACCTTATATTATGGTGTGAAAATCCAGAGAAATTATTCTCATGTTTCTGCAGTGCTTCATTATACAGCATTAGGATCCAATACAACATATATGGCTAAAGCAACAGTTCTGAAATACCTGGATGAAAATACTTGGCTTCACCTTCTGATTACTCTGGATGAAAGTATAATTGAATTTTACATGGATGGAATTGCAGTTCTTGGAGGAATGAAGAGCCTTAAAGGAGAAGCAATTGCTGATGGTGAGGCAATAGTCAATTATTTTTCTCCATATGTAAAGTTCTGCAATGCATAGAAGAGTCTAGCTCCTACACAGTGGTATGCAAGATGGTAAAATGATTATATCTGATGAGTTAATTGGAAAGAATTGATAGAAAATGCTGAGGATTTTCAAAAAGCATATGGAGATTAGAGCTGGGGAAGTTCGAAACAATTCAGAGCTGTAACAGAGCTTGGATTGCAATAACTTGAAAACAAATAATTTATAATTACATTTATATACGCATGCTCACCATGTACACATAGTTATATAATTTTGCAATTAGTAATTTCTGTAAGATTGACTGCACTGTAGCTGAGAAGGAACTTTCTTCATTTCAGCTTCTGAAATGCAATGGTTTTGTTTCTAGTTGTGCGTTCTATTACAACTAAGCCAGTATCTTGTAAGCAATACAATTTTTGAAGGTTTAGATTTACTCTAAGTATGTATTTACATGGTATATGAAAATTATGCCTAATTTATGCCCCAACTGTGCTTGGTGTAATAATGTTCAAAAAAACATTAGCATATCTGTTTCAGTTTATCTGACTGGTTAGTCCCAGATGTGATTGTAGCCATAGGTAACCATTACGGACATTCGTTCTGAACTACCACAGCAGTGAGCAAAGTATCAGAACAATTCCTTTTTTAAAGGATATTGTGTGGTCGAGATACATTTATATTTACTCTTTCTTTTGCAGTTTCCTACTCTTCCATGTGCATTTTTTTCCTTGGAGATCACCTCCTTCCTTTTCCCTTTCTTCCTCTTGACTTCAGTTTCACATGTTTTCTTTGGTGGGGATAAACAGTAAATGGTTATAAAATTCTTGAATACAATTTCCTTTTCTATAACCAAAGATGGAGAATTAACAAAACATACAGTGGCATTAAATGCATATGCATCCACATACATATATGTACACAAACATAGCGAGAATAGATTCATTAATTGTATAGTATTGTATTTTACTTCTGCCTTTACGTTTCCGGTGGTTGGAGTCTGAGAAATAAGTTTTCCCTCTCTAACAAAGTAGTGCCTCTGCAACTAATAATTTCCATCAGATTTTCAGTACTGTAGCTTAGAAAGAATTTTTTTACCTTGGTTTCTAAAAGAAAGACGTGTGAAATTCAGTAATGCTTTGATTGCTAGAAGGTTATATCTGAGTCACTGTAAATTTTATATAGTAGCGGAGATGGCATATGCTCCATCTGGAGATACTACAAGTATTAGGTAAGGATTTAATCTCTCTCCATTTAATATTGGATACTACACAGTGGTGAGCATAGTGGCCCAGTTTTTCTCACCGTCCTCCGCCTTGTGTCCTGGGACCATTATCAGCTGCTGTGGTTCCTCATCTCAGAACTGATAGTCAGTGTCATACGTATGCCAGTACATTCAAGAGCGTGGCTTCTTCCAAAACCAGAAAACAGCTAGAAAGAAGAGATAGCTGTATGTTTTAGCACAACAATGGCAGCTGTTACCCCATGATTTGCTGAGTTAGGATAATTGCTTGGAGACAGAGAAATATTAATGTTGTTGTAAAAAGCATGCGGATTTTGGTGTACATTTCTGAAGCGCACATTCCCAGTGCATTAGCGGAAAAGCATGTCCAGAAGGGCTAATGCCGTGATGATGAGTATCATCAGAATGGATCTATTGTCCTAGCAGAGAGAGACAAAATGGGGTCTGTTTAGCAAAACAAAAGGTGAGAGGGGTTGCAGTTGCTCTCTGCAAATCTCTAATGGAAACATGAGAGACATTACCAAACCTCATTAAAATAAGGAATGGTGACGATGTGCTGGTAGAACTAGTAGGATGAGAAACATGAACAGTCTAGGATGGAATCGTTCAACCTGTGATGATCTACCTGTAACACTGTGATGAGGCTCGAGGAACCTGCTGATTTTGCATTTCAAGATTGATATGATTCCTAATACAGGGATAATAAACAGTTTACCGTTGATTTTTAACAATTACAGGTATTCAGCTGCAGTTTTATTACTTTGTAGAAATACAATAATGTGAGGAAAATTATAATTTCCTTCTCAGGTCCAGGAATAGTGAGAATTGGAGCAGGAATCAATGGCAGCTGTAGGTACACAGGGCTCATGCAGGATGTAAGACTTTATGAGCGTAAATTGACACGAGCAGAGATCTATGAACTCCATGCAACTCCTGCGAAAAGTGATGTCCACCCTGTTTCTGGGTATTTGGAGTATCGGCAAGGAGAGACCAATAAATCATTTATTGTGTCTGCAAAGGACGACAAAGAGGAAGAAGGAGAGGAATTATTCATCCTAAAGCTCATTTCTGTGCGTGGTGGAGCTCGGATTTCACAAGAAAATACCACGGCGAGATTAAGAATACAGAAAAGTGATAATGCTAATGGTTTATTTGGCTTCACTGGAGCATGTATTCCCGAGGTAAGGTGTTCGTAGGGCAAATTACAGGTGAAGTTTTGGACATAGAAAAATTAATGGCAGGATCAATTGACCTGCACAGGGCCTTGATTTCACATTGCTAGTTTTTTTAGTTAAGCGAAGTTCTAGAATTTGGAAAAGTGTAAGCTCTGTTAATGCAGCCTCAGTCTCACTGGTATTTGCAATATCATTTTTAAAAATCCCCACCCCCCCCAATTAATTTGTTAAGAAAATTGATTTTTTTGCATAAACTGAAGACTAAGGCTTACATTTTTCTAGATGTTTTTTCCTTTATTTCTCTCAGATCTGAGACTGGGTTATCAATTAGATTGTAAGATTTAATTTTATTTTTTAGAGAAAGTACTATTTTTTCCTTTTTCCTTTAAAAAAGAAAGATTTTTATTTTGTTTTTCTGTGTTACAATGATGTGTTTGGAAGAATTTTACTACAGGTCATGCAATGACAAGGTGTGATGTATTTTTCCACAATAATCTGCTGTTATAAGTTATAAGGTATAAATTGCTTATATTTGGTGTGAATTTGGTTGATACTGGCTGTGAGTTGCGGTTTTTTTAAACTTCAAATTGTTCTTTGGTGGTAGCCACTCTTTGTGCAATATATAAACTTGCTATTTTTTGGGGGGGATGATTGAAATAAACATAATTCCTTTTTACTTCTTCAATTAATTATAAGGGAGAAAGACATGATTGGTACATGTTTCTATTGCTATTGGATTATTTTGGAAAATAAATTTCAGAATCCTTTCCAGTTTGGGAACTCTTATGACCTTTTAATTACCTTTTTTTCTAACTGAGGTGGTTATGTTGTGTTTGAAAGTAGCAGTCTTGCCTGAATAATACTGGGTTTCAATTTGGTTCAGTTTCCTTTTTATGTGCCTACCATATGCTGTGATAATAGATTCCTTCAGTTTCAAATGCCACTGATAATACTGTGGTGCCACAGATCATCAACCAACCATGAAGCAAAATTAAAAATTTATATGGCATGTTAATTATTTTGCACTTATCTTACGTCCATTTCACCAGGGAAGTATTAAAGCGCTCAGTGATGATGCAGATACACAGCATTGTTTTATCTATAGTTTAATTGCTTTATGTGCATATCTGTCTACTGGGCAGCTGAAGGCACATGCAGTATCTGCACTGTGTTATACAGCAGCTCTGAAATTTCTCTGATGCTTAGGGTAGCTTTAGCCTTTCTGGCAATTTTCAGATAAAATAATTTTCTATTTTAGTTCTATGGTTATAAATTTCTAAAATATATAGGTAGTATCTATACCAGCTTTGTTACAAATACGTGAAATTGTTGCTGCTGAAGTCATGTTCTCTGTGAAGACAGAATGGTGAAGAGGACTGTAGCACAGAAAAATTTTTTAAGTTTTTCCTGAATGATGATCATATAGTTTAATTTTAACATATCTGTTTTTTCCCCATAGTGTTTCTAGTTGGGAAAAGGGGGAATCCAAATGTTTCTTTAAATTATTGCTAATGAAAATTGAAATAATTGACAATAGTATAAAACAATAGTTTCATTTGCTTTTGACACGTACATTTCAAGCATATTGATTTTGTCTTTGACATGTAGTTTGGGGTGAGAGATTGTGTCCAAAACAAACCACGGGGTATAGTTATTGACTTACCTCTATAGTCCTCAGGGAGATACTAGAAGCTGTTGCAAATTCCACTAATACTGTTCTGACTGCCATCAAGTTCAGCTTTTCTACCGCTCTGTAAGTGCCAGAAGTAATGTGACAGCAGTTTTTTACCTGGACATTTCACTGGCATTAGGGAATTCCATGTTTTGCATTTATTGCTTTGATTTACAGTAACAAATATTTCAATTTCTTGCTTTCTTCCAGGTTGCTGATGAGGGTTCCACTGTATCGTGTGTTGTGGAGCGTACAAGGGGAGCCCTGGACTATGTGTATATAAATTACATTATCTCACAGGTTGATTCCACTGGCATTAGTTACCCTGTTACCGATTTTTCTAACAGCAGTGGCACTATCACATTCCTTCCTTGGCAGAGATCAGAGGTAAACCCTGCCTTCCTATTAACTATTCATCCTGCCCTTTGCAAACCTGCTGGAAAACACCTTCTGAGGATGCTTGACTGGTTTTCATACTAGAGAGTGCTTACTTCACATGGCTTTTGTTGTATTTCGCAGGGAGTTTTGCATCCCTGACAACTAACAAGCGATAATGATAGACGCTTACAGGTCTGTGTGTATCACAGTTCAGTGGTCACCATGGATGCATGTGTGTTTGAATGCACATAATAGATGAGATATGTTTACATATATGTATATATTAAATTTATGTATATCTGTATGTATACTTGCAGTGTAGATAGTCGTGGGCTGAAATAATGGATCCAGCTACTTTTGAAATTGGAAAATGATCAGGTTTTGGTATGACTTTTAGAACTTAGATTTATCTCCTCATCGATTAAATAGACAGCGGTACATTTCACTGTTGTAATCAAGTGCCTTGCAATGGCTGTTGGTCACGTTCTGTCCCTTTTGCTTAATCTGTGAATTCAATCCTGTCCCACAGCACAGGAATTCCACATTTGTTTGAAGAGGTGTGGGACCACAATACTGTAGAAAGTTGATGTGTGCTTTCTATTAGTGTTTGTGAAATAGGAAGGGTGGATAGTAGTAGAAAATGCTGCCTTTGGTTTCACTTCTGTCACTCTGCTGAAGTCAGTACGGATGACTGAAACCAACTGACAACATCTGAAAAGATCCCAGTGGCTCCACGAGACCTTTGGTCCCAGTTAAACAATGTAAATGATGAGAGCCTGGCAAAAGCTTGTGGGATCTGAAAATAGTTTGTTCTTGTCACTGTTCATTCAGCTTTAATTTTCCATTGAATCATACTACTGCATTGCATAAGGTCATATAAAGAAAACTTTTCAAAGCTGTTTGAGTCTGGCAGCATGTATGAGGCCTGCCTTATTCTATCTAGTGGCAGGAGAAGGCTGTTGTACCCTCTTACTCCACTGCTATGTTGTCCAGTTTATTGTCTGCATATGGTAGAATTAATGGGCCTAAGAAACAGATTGTGAGCAGGTGCTCATCAGGTGAGATATCCTAAGAGACTTCCCATTGATGTTTGTAAGCTACTCAGTTCCATGCCTCTAATTACGGTCAGCTACTTAAAACCTTTTCATCTGTATGTTTGTCTAATCATAGCAGAATATATAGAAAGTTGGAATCGCCCGAGGTGAATATGTAGCCTGTGCAGAGGAGGTTATGTTAATCAATAGCATGATCTGCAATCTCAAGCGTCAGGTGACATAAAAAACTTGTTTTACTTGCTCTTTAAATTGGATTAACCACTGTAATTATCTCTTCAGAAGCACAATTTCTTTAGGATTTTGAAATCTATCAGATACCTCATTTCCAATATATGCAATTTAAACTGTGCTTATGGCAAGGTAGATAAATAATTGCTTGCTTGGTTATGTGTTTATGTAATCTGAAGCACTTAGGAAAATAAGCCTTCCTTCTCTGCCAGCTTGGTAAAGTTGTTTCTGGATTTCAAATTCTAAACATAAAATATTATCCTAGAAGTTAGGTTAAATTACATGGAAAGCAAAAATGTCGTCTACATTACTTTCAGAACTACACAGCAGGTACAGCTGGCTGACTAAGCAAAGAGTTTGATGAGTTAAGCAGAGTTGTTAAGCTCATAAATGACGTATGTGACACGGTTTGATTTTTCCATGATTTGGTCCTTCTCTAGGTCTTAAATTTGCATGTTATTGATGATGACATTCCGGAGCTAAATGAATATTTCCGTGTGACATTAGTCTCTGCAGTGTCTGGAGATGGAAAAGTAGGTTCAACTCCTACCAGTGGAGCAAGTATAGATCCAGAAAAGGAAACTACTGATATCAGCATCAAAGCCAGTGACCACCCATATGGTAACAATGATGGAGATGACACAGTCTTGTTGCAGATAATTATATAGTTCTAGCTCAACAGATAAAAGCTTTGCTTAGGCTAGATAGTTGAGGAAGCAATGCCAAGTATTCCACTTTATCTAACTTGAAATTAGTTAATAATTTTTATATAAGATTGAAAGCTAATTACTGATTCTAGAGAATGTTATGAAAAGGCATCAAACAGGCGATGATTCCCTTCTGAGAGTACATAAAGGTTGCATGCAGTAAACCCTGTGTAAGTTTTTCTCAGATGAGAATTCCCAGTGCAGAGAGTACCCAATACTATGACACAATGAGGCTCTTTTGGGAAGAGCTGAATTCAGTACTGTGATGTGGCTGTATCAAGACTGATATGGATATCAGTGAGAGAAGGGAAGTACTTAGCATATCCCTGGAAACAGCACAATTGAGCCCTAAGGGCATATCAATAATTGGGGTTTAATTTCAGAAATGTTAAATATAAGTATTATATATAATTTGGTTTCAGTGTATTATCTTGATTTAAATTTGGTGTGAGAAGCAATGTAAATAGTACCTCTTGTCTGCCAGGTCTGCTACAATTCTCAGTGGGGCCACCCCCTCAGCCAGGTGATGAAATGATTCTGCCAGCCTCTGCTGTGCCCCATATTACTATTAAAGAAGAAGCTGGACACATCAGATTACTGGTAGTTCGTGCACAAGGCCTTCTTGGAACAGTTCTGGTGGAGTACAGAACAGTGCCGCTTACAGCTTTCAGTCCTAAAGATTATCAGGTATGACCATTGCCAAGATGCATACATATTTTAGAATTTAGCTATTTGTCCTGGAGATAGCCTTCAGTTTGAGTATTTTAGCCCAGCTATGATTCTTTTTACAGATACAGTTTGTTTTATATGATAATGTAATAAATCAATGTGTAATACTGGTGTGGTTTAACCCCAGCCAGCAACTAAGTACCATGCAGCTGCTCACTCACTCCCCAACTCCCCTGGTGGGATGGGGAGAACTGGGGAAAAAAAAAAGGTAAACCGCATGGGTTGAGACAAGAACAGTTTAATACCCAAAATAAAGTAAAATATACTACTACTACTACTACTACTACTACTGATTGAAATGGAAAGGAAGATAAGGAAAAAAGGAGAAACAAAAGTCAAGGAAAAATAAACCAAAAAAAACCCCCACCCCCCAAATTATGCGCAATACAGTTGCTCACCACCCACTGAGCAATGCCCAGCTACTTCCCCAGCAGTGATCTTGCCACCGCCAGCCAACTGCTGCCAGTTTATATGCTGAGCAGGATGTTCTATAGTATGGGATATCCCTTTGGCCAGCTTGGGTTGGCTGTCCTGGCTGTGTCCCTCCCCAACTTCTTGTGCCCTTCCAGCCCTCTTGCTGTCAGGGCATGAGAAACTGAAAAGTCCCTGACTTATTATAAACATTACCTAGTTACAACTAAGAACATCGGTGTTTTATCACCTTTATTGTCATACTAGATCCAAAACACAGCACTGTGCTAACTACTGGGAAGATTAACTCTGTTGCAGCTGAAACCCAGACAAATACTCACTTTAAAAATAAATATCTGTGAGTTTTACGTCCTTTCTGTACAGCCTGTTGTAGTTCCTAGGAAAAAACTCTGGTTTTGAATTTTTTTTCTTAAGAGAATTGGCATTGCAGCAAGAAGGGATATGTGCTATTGTTACTGAGTGTACCAGACTTTATATGAACATTCAGGTGCATGTACAGGTTAAGATTATGCTTGTACATGTCAGGATTTGTACATGTTCAGCAAAATAACCTGCACGTATCTGTGTTTGCTTGTCTAACTGATATTCGTGCAGAAAAATGTAGATGAATGCAGATGCTCATAATTCTGTGAATTTAAATGCTTTGTTCTCATAGAAAAGGCGTGG
Organism: Falco peregrinus; assembly: GCF_023634155.1. Lineage (NCBI taxonomy): Eukaryota > Metazoa > Chordata > Aves > Falconiformes > Falconidae > Falco > Falco peregrinus. Next base: position 5,699,722 of record NC_073739.1, read on the forward strand.
CAGATTTTTTAACAGCTTAAGTAAAGAAAAGTGAATGTTTTGACAAAGGCAAACAAAATCAGGTTCTATTTCTTTTTTATATGGGTGAAAACATTAGACTTGAACAAAAACATAAAGACCTTTCATATTTCAGGCTGTTGTGGGCACGCTGGAATTTCAGCCAGGAGAAAGATACAAGTACATTACTGTTAACATCACTGACAATTCTATTCCTGAATTAGAAAAAACTTTTAAAGTGGAGCTGTTGAACCCAGAGGGAGGAGGTAAGGCACATTCATCAATCCATTGGTTGTATTTTCATGATCTCTACTCATCCATTAAAATCTTACCTTTCTTAGGTGTACTATTTCCTTGTTATTTCTAAAGACAAACACCCACACATTCCTCAGGCAGCTGTAATTTTTCTTAGGAAAGTTGTGTCCTTGAGATATTTTGTTAATCATTGCTGGAAAACACCAGATTCCAAAGAAAGTGTATTATTGTCTGGCGTTAGGTCATTTAAAGGCAATTGCTGCTTTTCACAATACATAATTTCATGGTTGCTAATGAGAATAGAAATGATGTAAAAAATATATTATTTTCATTTTTTTAATTATCAATATTTATAAAATATTTAAAGCTAAACAGCCGAAGTGTTGTTTTTTTTTTTTTTTATCTGCCACTTCAGTGAAATCAGAGGAATTGTGATATACTAGCTCATAACTTAGCTGGATTAGAGAAGTAGGGGACTGTGTGTGTTGAGAGGCCTAGGGGGTTTACCCAAGCTGGAGAGGTAGCTGGTAGGTTTGTGGAAGAACAAGAAAAACACTCAGTGCAAATCCTCATGTGAGATTTAGTCTCACAAGGGATGGCAAGCATTGGTCCTCCTGCCACAGAACACCACGCAGCCCTTGCAGCATTTGTTTCCATTGGAGCAAATTTTTAAGGGAAATCGTAAAGCTGGTTGAAGGGGAAAATGTAATTAGAAACGTTGGCAGCCATAAAGTGACTTTTTAGCTGATGTTATTTTTTTTAAACAATCCAGAAATGCAAGTGTGATGCCTTCTGGGAAGTTGTATCATATTACTTTGAATATCTGTAGTGCAACACATGGCACTATGGTGTATCATAGTGATTCTTGTGATAAAAACTTCAGACCTTTCATTCATGTGGACTTTTTGGTTGAATAGTTGTTTTGTTAAGCAAACTTTTCACTTCCCCACCTCCCTAACCCCCCCAAAAACATGTTACAGCTAACTTTAGTAATTCGCTAGGCAGATACCTTCTTAACACAAACCCGCTTTTTGGCCTTTCCAACACCATTACAAGCACAAAATTTAGGGTAAAATCTCCATTAATTAAGCTTTCTGCAGATTTTTCCAGCTTTCTGACATGTTATCACTTTGTGAAAAAATATTGGAATAGGAGAGTTTGGGGGATTTTAGCCTCTGGGTTGTTTTTTGGTTTTTGGGGTTTTGGTTTTTGTTTTTAATTCACATTTCCAATTTCTCCATGGCAGACCTCATTTAGGAGTGAGAAGGGGGAAATACAAATAGGGGAGACAAAGAGGGAAAGAAAGAAAAGAGAAAACAGAGATGCATGTGTTTTCTTTCCTTCTGACCTCCCATTGCTATTTCCAATGTCATAAATTGAATAAGAGGTGGCATACACAATATTTTTTCTGGCTTTTATCAGAAATTCTGTATACTTCCATATCCAAAATTGATGCCTTCCTAGAATACTTCCCTCTCTTTTTGTGTTGTCCAGAAATGTTTAAATTACTTTCTGCTTTCTCTCTATTTATAAATGTATATATGTGTATATATCTGTATGTCTGTCATCTTAAAGTTGCTGAGCTCTTTAGATATGATGACAGTGGTAGTGGTGATGGGAACATGGATTTCTTCCTTGCAACTGTCCATCAACATGGTAAGCATTTTTGATTAATCCTATTTTTTACTGCTAACTATAATGTCCTTCCTAAATTAGTATACTGACACAACTTGTCATAATATTACTTTACTTGCAGTCACAGGTGATTAATTTAGATATATCATAAAGTTCTGTCAAAACATTATTTTCCATTTTAATTTAAGCATAATTTCAATAGCAGTCAGTGTTTAGTGTAACACAGAAAATAGCGGCTTCTATACCATCAAAGTTACATTGTTGCAAAGCACAATATAGTAATTCCAGAAGTACAGTTTACAAAGTTAGTTCTGTTTGAAAGTGGTCACATTTCCTGGAGAGAAAAAAGCAAAGACACTTTTTAAATTTAAGGTAATTAAAAAATTTCATGATTCTGTGCTTTGATACATGCTTTATTTTACTTTGATTCACTGCATGTCAAATATACTCTTAAAGAAAAATAAGCTATTAGGTTTTTTTTTTAAAGGAATGTATTGATTGTTTTTCATTTCTTCTCTTTGAGTTTGTATTTGTGTCATAACATACAGAAAACAAAGATAATTTAATACTGAGAAAATTTAAAAAATACTAGATGCAGAAAACATTTGAAACATCAGAACTGAGGGAAAACCCTGATGTTGTAGGACTTCAGATTAAACCCTACAGACCTGAAAACGTTCCTTGAGCACCCATTATCCAAACGGAATAATTTATTTCCCTGTGACAGCCTGATTTTCGATTTTATTTTTAAATGGAAAGGATTTCAGTTTGAATCTGAGAGTAAGTCTGTGGTTTAGTCAATTTTTGGAACTTCCCTGGGGATTTTTTAAGTGCTTTTCCCCTTTTCCTTGTTTCCAGAAATCATATTCTGTGCCAGGTTCTTTCCCTTTCTAAGTGGCAAGTTATCTCACCCAACACAGTATTTTTAGTAGTAGGATTTACCAGAGTGTCTCTGTTTTTCACTCCAGCTTATGTTAGAATGGGACCTGCATTCATCTGGTCTATCTGTTTACTGTGGTTTACCATATAACTCCCCACCATCCTAAGTTCTGCTCCATTTTCATTCATTAAACCTGAATTTAATTTCTGTTCCTCCTTTAAAATATTCGTATTCGTTATATTTATATATTTGTTGCATAGTTCCATAGAAGGACTGCGAGGACTGCATTAGTCAAAGTCAGTTCCTTATCCATGTGGATAGCGATCATGCATTTCAAAAAAACAAAAGCAAAACAACACAGATACTCCGGTCATCCTCTCCTGTGTATTTTTTGTAACCTATGTCTTTGAAGAAAAGATGCTAGAAAAAATAACCCTTTTTGGAACTTCCACTTAACAGCTAGCTTGGGAATTGCATCCCACATCCTCGTGACTATTGAGGCTTCTGATGATGCTCATGGTGTGTTTGAGTTCAGTACTGAGTCACTCTCAGTAAATGGAACTGAGCCTGAAGATGGAGATAGCAATATTGTGCTGCAGGTTAGAAAGCTTTGAGTCTCATACTGCTGTGCAGTCCTCTTCTGTCTCTGTTTTTTACTGGGTGTTGTGTGATGTTTTTGCCGTAAGACTTTATAACAAACTTCTGTCTTGCACATCTGTTTTGCCATTTCATACTGAGTTTCCAGATGTTTCCAGTTGAAGCTAAAATGATGTAATATTAACATCCACAGATTTAAAATTACTTCTACTTGTTTACATTTGAGGTACTGCTATCTTAAAAGATGATACAACAAAGACAGCAAAGCTGAGATAGTAAAGTTTATACTGTTTTTTTAAAACACACATTTATTTTAACCCATCATGTCAATGTCTTTGCTCAATTCCATCTCATACTTTTATGTTTTTCTTTCTCAGAGAACAAAAATATGCAGGTTTTTTGTATTTTTCACTTAGGTTGTGAGAACGCATGGGGCCTTGTCACAGGTGACGCTGCACTGGATCATAGTGTGTGATCTTAACAAAGACCTGATCTCTACACATGGGAACGTAACGTTTGATGTTGGCCAAGTGACAGCAAATATTACAGTACAGGTTTCTCCTGATGAAGTTCCTGAATTGGATAAGATGTTTTCAGTTATGATCATCAATGTCTCCAATGGCCGCCTTGGAAATCATACTAATGCAACTTTAACTATCTTAGCTAATGATGATCCATATGGAGTCTTCATCTTTTCTGAGCGAAACCGGCCCATAAAAGTTGAGGAAGAAAGAAAAAATATCTCCCTGACAATAATCAGGCATGGTGGTCTCCTTGGTACAGTAATAGTAACATACAGAACTATTGGTGATGATGAGAAGTTACCCTTTCTTCCACCTGATGTTGTTAGAGCAACAGAGGGAAAAGATTATATACCCATTACAGGTCATGTGATCTTCACCGCCAATGAAAGTCAGGCCACAATATCTTTGCCTATTTTGGATGATGATGATCCTGAGAGGTCGGAGTCTGTTTTTGTGGAGCTAAGCAGTATTGTATTGATTGAGAAAGTACAGGATCGACCAAGTAAGTTATCTTACGTATGTAAAATTTACAATTTAAATATGAAGGCTTGTGTTACATTTAATAGGATAAAGTGCAACAAGTTAAATGATAAACTTTTTAACCACAGCCAGTCTGTATGTTTAAGAAATCTCTGAGTTACGTGCCTTGTGGGCTGTTGGCATACATTTCCTCCAGTGCAGTGTTTTGTAAAGGATGGATGAGCATTTCTTTATCACTTTTTCATTGCCTTGTCCAAGGTCTTTCAGGCCAAATAGATAAATGTTGGTTTTGTGCACTAATACCTGCTGTTTCTGTAAAGTTTGCTATTAGGAAATAACTATGCTATTTTTGCTTATTGAAAGCCAAAGAAGTCCTTTAAAAACAAATTGGTGTAGAATTACAGCCACATGTTGCTTTTTTAGTGTAGAGGATGCCTGCTTCGTCCCTCGTTTAGATAAATTCTGGTCATTACAGCCTGATTTGTGCTTCAAAGCTTCTTGGCATGTCTAATTGCTACCATGCCCCAGATTTATCTTGATATTAAGGGAAACTTGTAATATAATTCTGCTGGGAGATTGAAATCTTATTTATATTTCATTATAGCAAATTAAAGTATGAAATTCTTCTGAACTGTATTGATCTTACTACTGGCCTTATGGACAAATAAATAAACAAAAATTTAATAAATAAAGCTTATAAATAATTAATAATTATATAATTAAATAAATAAAATTAATTAAAAAATTACTTCACAGTACCTCACCCCTTAAAATAAATTATGGCTTGTATGATCCAGAGCAGGGTAGAATAGTCAGTTACTAAAAATCGTTATTTTTATGCCATAACAGCATTCAAACACCAAAAGTATGTTGTTGCAGTTTGTCATTATACTTTGTCCAATTCTAAAAGAACCCCAATTTTGCTGAAAGCTAATGGCGACTAACCACTGAACTCACTTCTGTGTCTAACTCTACAGCCATAGATAGCAAGCATCTCATGCACCCCCTCACTAAGTTTTCTTTATGTTTCAGTTGTAAGTTCTCCTCGACTTGGATTAGTGGGTGAGACAATAGCTCATGTAATTATCAATGCCAACGATGATGCTTTTGGAACACTTCAGCTTTCTGCTTCAGCTGTGCGAGTTGCTGAAAATTATGTTGGACCAATCATTAACGTGACCAGAACTGGGGGAATATTTGCAGATGTCTCAGTGAAATTTAAAGCTGTGCCAATAACTGCAACAGCTGGTAAGAAATCAGAATAGCAGAACTACGCCATCTGTGTTAAAGTGGAAAGAGCATACTGTATTCTTTGGGTATTCAAAGCAAACAAGTATGTATTGAATATGAATTGTTGTATAATAAGTGAAAAAAAAATAAATAATGTAGTGAGACCTTTAGTGACTCTGCTTAGCAAACAGGAATCCAAGCCCATGGGAAAAAGTCATGCATCAGCTTCTAGAAAGCTCTGAAACATCATCACTGAAGAAACTTGCAGGAGAAATGAGTGAAGGAATTGTGGTGTTTGTTTCCCTAGTGGCTCACCACATCTTCAAAAAAAGAAAATAAATAAAAATAAAATATAATGTAGTATATCTAACTACTGTTTAGTCCAGTGTGCATACTTAACCCTGCCATGCATTGTTTGGGTGAGGTTATTAAAGGTTATTAGAAGGGAACTGGGGACTCAGCTGTAAAACAAACAGGCAAAACCCAATCAACACCCAAGAAGACTTGAATGTCTGAAAATGGGAGGTTAAGTTCTTTCTCCAGCTGTACCTATAAAGAAGGTGTGTACAGAAAGGAGCAAACTTACAACTTGTGCAGGGTCAAAACTACTTCGTTATAAATCAAACCCACTGTATTTCAGCTATGTTCAAAATCGAATGGGCATGTACCTTTTTAGGTTTCTGAGAAGCATGTACCTTTTTAAGTTTCCTTTTTATGTAAGACTTTTTAAAATAAGTGTATAGCTAAATTGATGTCAGAGTATGCTTTCAAATAGTTTCTGAAGTGGAGCCATTATCTAGTGTATCACAGTTGTTCATCTAGACAGTCTTAGAGACAATTTTGTCTAAAGTGAGGTCCACACATAGAGTATGCCCTTTAGTAAAATCTACTTTGACAAAGGTACTTCTGTTCACTTCTATCTCTTGGAAAGCCAGAGAGCAATTAGAAATCAAAGACAAAAACATCATGGTAATGTGACCTTGTTACACTTGGAAGAAAATAATGGGCCTTTTGTGACTTCTTCTTGGTCTAACAGTGCAAACTCTGTTTTGACCAAGCAGAGTTTTATTTTAATCCATCCAGATATCTCAAAGGCAATGGGAAATGAAAAGGACTGTGTTGTCTAAGTCTGAAGATAAAGGAAGAAAACCATAAAAACATGGAGGAATGCATGTGTAAGAAAAGAGAGAAGTATTACTAATGATGGTCAATACACTGAACTATAATGCATTAATACTCTGGTTTTTATTATTTTGGTTTTTTCATCTATAAATCTAGGTGAGGACTACAGTGTGGCCTCATCAGATGTTGTCTTACTAGAAGGAGAAACAAGTAAAGCTGTGCCAATTTATATAATTAATGATATCCATCCTGAAGTTGAGGAGTCATTTTATGTTCAGCTGCTGAACCAAACAACAGGAGGAGCCTTGCTTGGATCTTTGACTAAGGCAATCATAACTATTGAGGCTTCTGATGACCCATTTGGATCCTTCGGTAAATGATTTTTTTGCATATTTTCTCTCTTCTGTGAACATTTTTACAGCAGTTTTGTGGGTGAGCTGTTACTGAGCAACTCAACAAAAACTTTCAGAAGACAAAGAGGAAGCCTGGATGAAGACAGTAAAGGCAAAGATAAGATAAACTAAATTAAACTGTGTAATTAAGGAGTAATGGTGCTTTAATATATAAAAAATTATTATTTAGTCATTGATATAAGAAGATATTGGAATCTTCCAATAGAGATAAATGGATTTTAGTTTACTTTTTTTAAAAAAAACTATTCTAAGTGCTGCATTTCTGTAATAGGTTTAAGCCAAAATCTGTGTTCTGATATCTGTTGCTTAAATCTTTGTTCCTTTTGTTTTACTAGGTGATCATCCAAAGCAGAATTAAAAATCTGGGGAAGTTGAAAAATATAAAGAGAAATTAAAATATATCCTCTTATTCTCTGTCACGTGGTTTAGTTTTTCTTCTGATTTTTATTATCAATAAAATGAATTGTGTATACTTTCCAAAACTAGTTTTGTAACAGAGGTTTTGAAAATGGTTTTGGTGATTTCAAAAAGTAATGATATTTCAGAAATCTATCCTTTTGGTTTTCTGTTTGTTTTTTTTGGTGAATTTTTTCCTGCCTTTTCTTTTTCTTACTTTTCTCCCTTCAGTACCCTACTTCATTGCTCATGTTCCATTTTGTTAATAGAAGGTGGTAGAGGAAAGAAAGAAAAAATGTCAAAAATAAGTATGTCCAGATGGGTAATTAATTTACTTAATTCCTAACAACTAGATGTTTAATACAAGGAAAACTTTTATTTGAAACCAGTTTATATAGAATATATTGATTTATTTCTTCAGTAAGTGGCATGGAAGCTGCTAAAGAGTTTCCTTGCGGGGAATAATTACGAAAATATCTTCTAAGAGGTTAGAAACTGCTCATGGTTAGCCCTGAATAATGGGTACGTTGGAATAAACTTTTTGGATGAGGGCACAATTTTAATGTTAATTTCCTCTGTAGATGAAAATATTAATACTGGAAGCTTGCTTTTAAGTTTAACCTGATTAAAAATGATTTACCTGTGCAAATAGATGCAATCTAGTGAAATATATCTACGTACTTCAGGAGTTTATATATTTACTTTCAGTTTCATTGTTAATGAAATACATCTCTCTGTGCTGTACTTAGTTTTTCAGATTACTGAATTCACTGTGGAGGAGCCTGAATTTGGATCAGTAACCATAAATCTGCCAATAATCCGCAATGCTGGGACTCTTGGTAACGTTACTGTTCAGTGGGTTGCTACCATTAATGGACATCCTGCTGATGCTGACTTGCAGGTTGTCACGGGTAATATTACTTTTGCCCCTGGGGAAGCCATTCAGATGTTGGTGTTGGAAGTCCTGGCTGATGATGTTCCAGAAATAGAAGAAGTAAGTTCAGTTACATATTAGACTTCTAACTTGTCATATAAATGTGTGCAAAGGAAAACAAGGCATGTTCTGGCAGGAAGGTGCAAGAAGTTCAGATTTTACTTTGCTTGTGCTTATTTTTAGAAATACCAACAATTGTTTAGCTGCATTATTTCTTTTTCTTTTTTTTTTTTTCTTTTTTGAGATTGTCCATGTAGAATTAACTCAGGCCTCCAATGGTGGTGCTATTGGGTTAGATGGCGTGGCAAATATTATAATACCTGCCAATGATAATCCTTATGGCACAGTCTTCTTTCATCAATCATTATATCGAATTCAGGAGCCACTAGAAAGAAATTTGCTTGCAAATATAACAGTCAGGCGAAGGTTTGTATGTTTGCTTTATTTATAGCTATTATTTTTTCTTCTTTTCTGTCCTTCCTGTAATTTCAATTGTCATGCTTCGTTTGTATAAGCATTTGCGTCAATTTCTTGGTCTGCCAGCTCAACACATTTTTATTTCATATGCATTGGTTTTGAACCTAATGTCTGCTTATTAGAAATGCACATAAACCACTTATATATAACATACATTATAATCTGTAATGTAAACCAATTGTACATGATGTACTTGAAGTTTAATTTTGCCTATTTAATTGTCAGAGCTTTAAAGCTGCACAACAGCCTGCTCCTGTAATTTGTACTAGAGGAAAAAATGGGTCAATCCTTGTGGGATGGAAAGAAACAAGAAAAGGAAAACAGGTTTTATGCTTGTGATATGATATCTTGAGGACACCTAAGAGGAAAGGTGACAAGACTGGGTAGCACAGGCTTTGTATTTCTTGCCAGCCCTAAGAAGACTTAAGTTAATTCCTAGAAACAAATGTTTGCAAACATGCATTTTTAACAGACTGCTACCCAAGCTATAAATAAGCAGACTTGCTAGCCACAAAAAACGACACCTCAGTTATTCTTGTACTAGCTCCAAGAGAATCCACTTTAAATAGCAATTTGGAACTTTTCAGCAATTCAGAAAGGGCCGATTGATTTTATTCTTTTTTATTCTTAACCCAGAAACATAAACTATGCTAGACATACTTAATCAACTAACATTACTTTTTTTATTTTAATGTCTTTTAGTGGGGGAAAGTTTGGTCAGCTGCAGATATTTTACAGCACTTCTGAGACTGACGTTGTAGCTCTTGCCATTGAGCAAGGTCAGGATATCCTGTCATGTTACGAGTCTCCTGTAAAAGGAATTCCTGACCAACCATCCAAGACCAGAGTGAATGTGTCAGCAGTGAGTGACCCACTGTATGCCTGTGCCACTCAGTGCCTAAAAGAACAAGTGTGTTCAGCCTTTACATTTTCCAGTGCCTCTGAGATTCCTGTCTGCCTTTGGCTGACATCAGAGATCAGCCCATTAACTAACGCTTCAGGATTCTGGACCTACAAGAAAAATGTAACCACTGCATCCGCTCTTTTCAGCACACAAGCCATCGCTGGTAGCGATTATGAATCTGTTATAAGACAGTGGGCCATAATGCAGGAAGGGGAAGAGTTTGCAAATCTCACAGTTACCATACTCCCTGACAGTCTGCCAGAGTTGGATGAGACATTCATTATATCCCTTTTGAAAGTTGAACTAATGAACATCTCAGCCAGCTTAAAAAATCAGCCGACTATAGGACAGCCAAATACTTCAACAGTTGTCATAATGATGAATGGGGATGCGTTTGGAGTATTTAAGATCTACAGCCTAAGTCCCAATGCGACAGAGAAGGGACTGTATATTGAAGTAGAAGAACGTCCTCAGACCAACGTGCAGCTAATGATACACAGGACAGAAGGCAGCCTGGGACAGGTGACAGTGGAATGGCATGTGGTTGGTGGAACTGCTACCCCAAACTTGGATTTTGTAGGTGTTGGTGAGACTCTGGTGTTTGCAGAAGGTGAGACAAGGTTTTGCACTAGTTTCTCTTTCATAAAACTAAAGAAAAGCAAAAGAACCTGACCAGCACTAAGCTCTCTGGATGTTTTGATAAGTAATGTCTTATTCGTAAGCTAAACATCCCAGAATGCTCAGGATACATATTTAAAAGAATACAGTTCATCAGCATATAGCACTATGTTGCAGAACACACTTAGTGGTAGTAGAAAAAAAAAAGATGAAAAGCATAAGTAAGTATTTTTAAAAAAAATATCGCAATGTGCATTATAAAGAATACCATTTCACCAAATAAATAAGGAACAATAATGCTGAAGATAGTTGTTATTTCAAGGGTAATGAGAATGAGAATCAGGTCTGACTGGTCTTTTGTTAACTTTTAGTCAGTACAGTAGTAATTTTTCCTGATGTCTCTTTTTAGATTCTGATATTGTCTTGATTTCATAACATACTGTAACAGCATATTAAAAAAACATAGGCAAACAAAACAGATGAACAGTCAATGTCAGACATTACTTCAGTACCATGCAGCATGACAGATATATTTTGTATTTTCAGAGTCTGAACTGATTGAACAGTTATTTTGAAAGCAATTTATGGGAGCGTAGTAAAGATGCTAGTGTGCTAGCTAGTTTGCTAAACCATCTGAACTCAAAATAAGTGATTCTAAAATTGACCTGTAATTGTATTAGTGGTTATAAATTTAGTAAAAACTGTTTTCAAAATACTTTCAAATTTTTTCAAATTCACATGCACTGAGCAACCAGGTTGTGTTGTAAATTATAACAGATTATAAAGACTGGTAATTGATAGTGCTTGCTGTATACATTACTGTTCTTTGATAATCCAGAATGTAAGTAACACAATGACAGCCCATTTTAATGCATTCTCTGGCCCAGTAAATACATTCAAATGTATACATACTTGTATTTACATTGTGTACTCATAAGTGTACATGTATATAGGGTTCATCAGAGAGTTTATGCACTTGGTAATATTTTTTACAGGAATAATATTCCCCTTTTCTAAGTTAAATTTGAAAGTCAGAGAACTTACAATGCAAATAAAGAATTCTGGACATTCAGAAATTATATCTACATTGTTCATTTCTATATAGTATATTTAATAATTTGGCAATTACATTGGCCTAATGTGACTTTTCAATAGTAATTGAATAAAACTCCATAATGACATTCAGGAGCTTCTAGACAGGTAAATAAATAAATGTGCTTCATGTCCTTGAAGTTTTTGAAGAATTTCCTACAAAAAGAGGTGATTACATCTTTTTAAAAAGTGATTTTCATGAGCACATGTAAGTATGTATATGTTGTTCTCCTTGCAGGGGAAACAAAAAAGATGGTCACACTAGCCATTTTAGATGATCCAGAGCCGGAGGATAATGAAAGTATCATAATCAGCCTGGTCCATACTGAAGGAGGGAGTCGGATTCTGCCCAGTTTTGACACTGTCACAGTGATTATTCTGTCAAATGACAATGTGGCAGGAATTATCAGCTTCCAGACAGCCTCAAGATCTGTTATTGGTCGTGAAGGTGGGTAATTGGTGTTGACCACACTCAGTTTAACATTAGCTCCCATCTGGGTGTTTTCTGTTGATAATGACTTGCAGTGATTGTATCACTGTTCAGAGAATGCTAGCAAGTAGAGGATAACCACATGTATTCATTTGAATTTTTAACTTTTGCAAGCACAGCACTTAAGTGAAATCTGTGGAAAGGATGAGTACACCATTCCAAAATCATTCTATTTATCATCATCTGTGCTTTCCTTTTTTCTGAAGATCATGCCTTGCTTCTATTGCTGGTGCATTTCAAAGGTCCTATTAGCATTTCTTGTCTTACTCATTTATTCCACATTCCAGAACTGTATATAACTCCCATCATACACACCCATTGGTAGTCATAAGTAAATCTCATGTACTGGTGACTTACAATTCACTTTAAATCTTCTACAAAATTTTCCTACAGAAGGATTAGGATCACATCTTCTCTCTTCCTGACTCAATAACCTGCTGTTTTACAATTTTCTGTTTATGGTTTTTTATAGGAGACATTAGTGATCTAGCTGTCATCACTCAGTCATAACATTTGAGAAAGAACAATAATAATTTGGTATGGACCAAAGGTTACTACTGGTGCTTTAAGAGAGCATGTTGCATGTTTGATCTAAGGTTTGATGCAGTTTTGCACAGGATAATAATAGTAGTGATGGTGATTGCTTTTGGCAGCCTTTGCTGGAATCTCAGTGTATTGCATGTTTATGTTACATGTAAACTAATGGGCAGGGAGAATTAACAAAACAGAAATTTTGCTGTCCAGGAACATGTGCATTGCGTTTTCTGTTTGAAGAAAAAAGTCTTTCTCAATGAAATGGGTTCTGTTTGTTTCCAGAAACGAAAGGACACCATAACCTTTTGAGTTTTATCTAGATATGGTTTGTGTTAATTCTGTGCTACTCTGTTCCCATTTTTTGTCCTTTATTCCTGTACATTAATGATTCTGATCTGCCTGCCAAGCCAGCTGCAGTCTGGCAGGCTAAGAAGAGCTGTTAATGAGCACAAGGAATTAATACAAACTGTCTCATTCCCAGAGGTTATGATGACCCTGAATACTTTCCACTGGTTAAATATTATTCAAAGCATGCTAGCAAATTCTGGCCATTTGGAGCTGAAATACTCTGCTGTAGTTTGGAAATTATGTGATTCCTATTCCTCCAGATTGTGAAAAACAGTGCATTGTCTAACAGCAAGAAAAAAATGACCAAATTAATTCCCTTTGATAAAAAATAATCAAAGAATGAGCTACAGGCCATAGATGATTTCAGTGTTTATATTTCATTTTCAGTATCGTTTCTTTTGTTTTGAAAACAAATTTTATCAGATTTATAAATCCATTATCCAAATCCAAAATTTATAAATCCAAATATGGTTATCTTTTATATTCATTGTATTATTGAACAACTTTTGTCAAGCACGTCTGTATGATTTTCAAGCTATGCATATTATTTATCACCTTGCTGGGGGCGAAGGTAGCATTTTAGTACAGGCAGAGGTGTGCATAGCTGTGCGGCTATGACTGTATTAGAAGAAAATACACTGTAGTATCTTGAAATAAGGAAGAAGAGGAGGGGACCTGAGGCCCCCTTCTTCTCCCTGATAAATGTAGAAATTTAAAGAGGTGAATAACATGGTTACATATTAAAAACCTTAAAACAAAGTGATGAATTTAGCCTAATAACACTTCTAGTCTTCAGAAATCAATTAGTATTTGTATTAGTATTTCTTTCTGGATAGGGGTACGAAAGATTTTGGTAAAACTGACGAAGAAACATGGGTCAGTAATTAACTACTTAGGGTCTGTAATTAGGATGATTTGTACATCAGGTTTGTTCTTAGTGTTTGCATTACAGTGTAACAGGCTTCCACATAGTAAAGCATTTTGTCCCAGTCTTCAGTGAAGATTCATTGTATTACATAATGTTGTATTGAAATAAACTTTGTCTAAATTGTGCATTCTGCAGTGATACCACAGTAACCATTTTTCTGTTAAATGTTTGCCTGCAATGGAGGTACAAAATGCCCAAATAGGATAAAATGGATTTCAGTGCAGTGTTAAATGATAGGATAAATTAGCCTCAGGGGAAACTGTAAACTGGTGCTCTGTTTGCAGATATCTGACTGTAGAAGCACAACCCTTGTGATGTCAATAAATTTTGAATTCTTTTATTCTTTTAGAAACAACATGGAACAACTTAATACAAAGATATGAATGGTAGTACATCTCCAAAGCTTAACTGAAGTTTGAAATATTGAGGCTAAATTACACATACTAATTCTATTTATTTGAAAATGGGTATATAGAATTCTTGTATTAATTCTTCACAATTTTATATTGTAATTAATTACATTAAGGTCTCTTGAGGTTAGTTCATACCTCTCTCGTTGGTAGCCAACATACATGCATCTCTCTAAAGTTCCCTTACCAAAAAAAAAAATGTGTCTAGAAAATGTGCAAATTGTTCCTACCAGCTGTAGCTATACAATTCTGTCCTGCAATATATTAGGCTAGAATACCCAGATAGTATCCTGACTTATATTCCTTATATTACATAATCAGAGAGACTAGCTGGGCTGCTCGATTCAATGCCAGTCAGTAAGGAAGATGTAACACCACATAGTCTCTTCCCCTTTTGCAGATGTATCTCAATGTTTCTCAACAGGATTGCTTCTAAGCTTGTACATAACGTAAACCAGAAGATGAATTTATTCCCAGATTCTGCAACAGTGAAAAAATTCAAGTCAGTTTATAGCAATACTAAGAAAGACTTTTTCAGTCAGTTGGAGATGGAACTAAGTTTGTCAGATTTCTGTTTCTACACCAGGAAAATAGATTTTGACAATTTTTTTAGTTTTCTTATTCTTTAGTAAAGCAAAAGAAATCTCATGTATTATTATTTCCAAGCATCTCAGTAGTATAGGCTTCTGCATATTTAATGTCTTTGAAAGCCAGTGCAACACTGTACACATTGGCAAACTTAAATTCTGTGCACTTGAAAAATGCTGTTGACATACGGATGCAATGCGCTTAAATATTATAAATAAACATCTGTCTTCTAATATGAATGTCTTGCATGACATTACTAGTGTTATCTGCTGGTGTATTTCATATTGATATATGTTAATGTCATAGGTTTGTATTTAAATATTTATTATTATATAAACAATATAACACTTATAAATATTTAATATTATATAAATTATATAATTTGTCTTAATTTTACAAAGATTTCTAAGGAGTTTACTCTTTCTTCATTAAAGTACCCATTGGATTAAGTGTTCTAAATGTGAAGGATACTATAACTGCTTCTTATAGATGCATGTTGTCAATTGATACTGTTCATGCCAGAAATCATAAGAATTTATTAAAAATTAATTTATAACATAAAATATTAATGTTTTTGTTTTATATACTTCATTTTAAAGTACAAATTAGTAAATATTAACATTTTTAAATTATTTCCTTTTCTAACTGATGATATTTGTGAGTTCAAACTCACATAAGTGGAACTTACGGGTAATTACAAGGATTTTTATGCATGTACTATGTAAAGTCAGAAGACGTTGCTAATGTCAGGAAGATGTATATTCCTTGCCAGTTAGCTGTTGTAGAAAGCTGTTTGTGTTTGAGCTGGTACATGCAGCGTATACTTTTTTGTGCAGTTCACAGGCAGATATTGCTCTTCTGTTTGTGCATATTTTGGAGGGTATTTACTTTCGAAGTTACTCCTCTGTACCAGGTTCCCTCATATTTTGATAGCTCATTCCAAAAGTAAACTAAACCCAGGAAAACTCAGAAGGAAGGAGTTTAAGTTTGGTGGTTTTGTATTAGAAACAAATGTGTTACAGAACTACTGTGAAGTTCACTATTAAAAATATTAATGTCTTTCACAAAAATTATTTGAACTGTGATAAATGTTTTTAGCTTCTCATTTTTATAATTGATATATAGGAGAGGAAACCCCAAAATATTGTGTCTTATCTTTTGTTCCTAGGAGATCAACTGCAATTCCATATTTTAAGAACCGCCCCAGGACTGGGAAATGTTACTGTTGAATGGAAGATAGTTGGGCATAATGTAGAACAAAATTTTGAAAACTATTCTGGAATACTCTTTTTTCCTGAGGTACGTCCATAAGCAAAGCTAATGGCTACAGGAGAATGTTGTAATTAAAACTGAGCTGAGAAAAGGAGTGTGCTCTTATAGCAGTCTTTGTTTCTTGATCTGATTATTTACTTGCTTCTTTACTCTTGGAGTTCTAAACTGGAGGGAGTTTACTGTTTTTGATAATTTAACTTTACCTTTCTTAAAGGTACTGCTAAAAATACATGTGATACAGTGGTATTACTTACATTTTATAAAATAATGACTAATCAGTTTATCAATAAAATAAATAGGGGACATTGAATGCAACATTGTATGTTCACTTGCTGGATGACCATATTCCTGAAGAAAAAGAGGAATACCAGATCATCCTATACAACATCAAAACAGAAGGTAATGCAGAGCTATAGCCTGCTGTATCTTAAAACTACCGTTTAGTACTGCAATATTTTCATATGTATTAATCCATTTTGGAAATGTAAGACTAAGCCTACTGCAACTGATGTAAACTATGCAAAATTCATTCACATTTTATTGAAACAGGCTTGATCCTTATGTGTGTGCGTGTACATATTTACACATGTATACACACACATGCACACATATATATATAAACCCCACTGTGTCTTTCCAGTTTTCCTTAATTATTGTTAAACATGATTTGCCTCTGCCTGTTGAATTCAGTGGTTATTTGCCTCCCTTTAATTGAATACAAACTTGAGCTTGCTAATGTATTCTGGATACAGTTGCCGTGAAATAAGGGGATATTTTTATCTTTTAAAGCACTCTTGTCATGCTGCAAGCTGGCTTTCTGATCTGCCTCTGAATTCAGGGAGGTCAGAATGTTTCATCCTTGCCATTCGAATTATAATGAGAAAAGCATGAAGCTGCATACCTTCAGAAATACCCTTTGTTAAACTGAAATTAATGTCTAAATGCTAAACTAAGTTGACATGGATTGTGTTGCTACTAGGTTCCTTACTGACTTGCCAGAATAATTTGTTGACTCTTGTAATCCATCAGGATAAGCATAAATTAACACACCCGCACTTATTCATCAAAGCAACACTTGGGAAAGGGATTAATTTCATAAAGGCATGATTGAGAAGTTGAAGATAATTTTAACTATATTTTAATTTTATTTCCTGGGAAACTTTCTCTTTCCTTTTGCAATAGAGGAAATTTAGGGAAGTTGATGTTTTGTACTGGCCCATTAAGTTTTCCATTTCTTAATATGTTTTTGTGACTCTCTACTTAGTATGCATACAATTTCTGTTGTGATTGTATGTTCCTGTATTTGTTACAGAATGTAAATATATATATATATACATTTGACATCATCCATAAACTTCTGTGAGCACATCATTTGATTGGTTTAATTTCATTTGCAGTCTTACTGACTTTCATTTGGATGTAATAATATCAGTAATGTAAGGAAAAAATATTTGTTGTGTAACACTTTATTCACTATAGTCCATTGATTATTTTGCAGGAGTTGCTTCTTCAGGTGCAGCTGTTTTGGATAGTCAAGGATATGAAGCTGTTCTGACAGTAGAAGCTAGTGATGAACCACATGGAGTCCTGAATTTTGCTTCCCCATCCAGGGTAGTTTTAATTCCAGAGGAAAACAGAACAGTTCAGCTTTTCATTAACAGAGAATTTGGATCTCTAGGTTTGTATAATAACTCCAACAGAACGGAAGTAATGTTTTGGTAATCATTAGGCAAATAAAAGCCATGACAGGAAGGCTGGAAATTTTGAAATATCTTGGATAGAGCTGCTATTTTCAGTACTTCTAGGCTTCTTACAGCGGGCTTGGAAATGAAGTTTGAGTTTAAAATGAAGCCATAGCGCTCATTCCCTCACAAGGAGCCAGGGAGCTGTCACGTAACTAGTTGGCTATTAAGTTTACTACCTTTATGTCTAATGAATCTGTCTCAGTGTTAGGCTCTCTATAAGAAATAAAAAACACAGGAGAAAAGGAGCTCATAAGGAATGATTATTCCCACATATTTCCCCTCTAAACTTCCAGAGCTGGCAGCTAGGAATGTCCCATGGAAAAAGTTGCATACAGACCACTGAATTCAGTTTTTGTCTCTTCTGAGAACTTCTTTCTCCTTTTAAAATCAATTTGTCTTTTGCAATCCATAACATGAAGTGGTGCTTAATTCCAGAATTCAGTCATGTACTGTGTGCAAAAATATTTTCTTGTGTTGCCTGAGGATTTCAACTTCTGTTGTGAGATAACATGTAATCATTTGCTG
Organism: Falco peregrinus; assembly: GCF_023634155.1. Lineage (NCBI taxonomy): Eukaryota > Metazoa > Chordata > Aves > Falconiformes > Falconidae > Falco > Falco peregrinus. The sequence continues at coordinate 5,718,116 of NC_073739.1, forward strand.
TTTACCCTATTAGACTATATTTAGACCTCAGTGATAACCCTTCTTAGTTTCTTTAGTTATATCTGTTTTGAATTGAAGTGACCAGTTACAATGAATGTTCGAGATCTTTGCACACCACAGATTCATAGAGGCATTTTAATGATGTTTCTGTTCCCATTTCTTTTTTAATGTCATTATCTAATTCTATTTTGGAACACTACTCAGGACACTAATGCTTTAAGATAAGTATCCGCAGTAAATGTAAGATCTGTTACTTAAATTTTTAACTCCATCATTATTTATTAAAACTAAGATTCTTTTATACCTTATATTTTATTTCATACAAACTAGCTTTCAATTTCATGTGTCATTTTATATCCAGGATCACTCTCTTTAAATTTGCAACTTCACTTACCCTGGCAGATTAGTGAGACATGGCACTATCATAAAAAATTATGTCTAACTTTTTCCCTTGTTAACATTTATTGGTGTCCCCCCTGATTTTTATTCTTTTTTGAAGTCTATGTCAATCTGTCTGGGAAAGAAACTAGATTTATTAAGTTGTGTTTCCCATCACTGTCTTTAAAACCATTCTTAGATATCAGTTCCTGAAACATTCTACTTCCCTTGGCACCAAACCTGATATGAATAATACATTAAATGTCCCAGGTAGAACTTCAGCAATGTAACATTTGCGGTCCACAGCACCTCAAATATCTGAATATTTTGTCCTAATGCTTTTTGAGATCTGTGTTGTTGGACAAATCACCAAACACTGGAGTGAAAGCACATTACAAACAATAATGAAGTTCCATTTGCTCCAGAATAATCTTTTAATCCTTCAGTTTTGCAGTTGGGCTTTTCATTTTGTGGATGAGCATTTCATCTCTTTCCTTTGTCTGCTCCTGTGAGCATTACATAACTGGAAAATACTCATTTTTTTTTTGGTCACAAATTGAACAGGTGCTATCAATGTTACGTATGCCACAGTACCAGGGTTGATCACCTTAAGTAATGAGACAGATGGGACCTTGGCTGAACCAGGAGCTGATTATGTAGCTGTTTCTGGCTCACTGATTTTGGAAGAAGGAGAAACATCAACTGCCATAAATATTACTGTTCTAGAGGTAAACTCTAAACCCTTTCGTTCTATACTGATCTGTGTGACGTCAGGAGAGGAATATTTTAGAACATAAAGCATGCAATCTGTATAGTACTCAAACCTATATATTTCATTGTCATTTAGAAAGATGGTTTTTATCTTAATATTAAAATCATAGGACAAATAATAACAGAAAGCAGCTCTACCTACATATAAATGAAATTTAGCTGTCTCATTAAGACTTTACTATCTGATATTCAGAACAATGTAATTCATTGCTTGCTACAGGCTCTTTCTCAGTGGTTGGAATTTAAGCTTTTAAAATTAGGCAGAAATTTATTCACAATAATATTTCAATAATAGTTTAGTGTCACCACAGCTTCTTCTTCCTGAAATATGCCTTCATTAATTCATGCAAGATAATCAGTTTTACACCCAATAAAATATTTCGGGAAAATGAAAAAATAAATTAATTTTAGTGTTGCTATAATATTAGAGACTTCCAGTGTGTTGCCTTTTGGTGACTTCCATCACAGTTTCTTAAAGGAAGACGAAAAGAGGATGTACTGAATTTGTGTTTTCCAGGATGATGTGCCAGAGGTGCAAGAATTCTTCTTGGTTAATTTAACTTCAGTGGAGCTCATCATGAACCATTCAACTTCATCCCCACCTAGGCTGGGTAAAACAACTTATACAGAATTATCTCTGGTTTTCCTTTTATATGAATTGCATGCAGATTATATTACTCTGGTGTATTATTGGTACTCCTCTTACTTGCCAGCTATGCCAATATGAGACAGGGTATTCTGAAAGAAACATTGTAGAATATCATACATTTTCACTGTTACACTTGCTTCTTACTTTTTTAATCTCTGTAAAAATTATAAGGAAGTTGTCATAGAGGAGTTAGTAATTAACAGCTGGAGAGCACAATTATCTGAAAAGTTTTATTGGCAGTGTGTTAATCTGGTTTTTGTTTCTAAGTACAAAACGGAAACAAAAAAGTCCAAAGAAATTACTTTATGTGGTTACTTTGTTCGCTCTTTTAAAAGTCTCTTTTTATTAGTCTTTATCAGTTTTACTTTTAGCAGTCATATCCTATAGTTTTCCTGCTCTTCCAGTGAACTTCATTTATTATTTGCTTAGTTGGTTCCTTTATCATTTGTTTAGTTAGCTCCTCATTCTGCTTCTGAATTCAGTTAGCATAGCTGGCATTGGCTTTAAGGACAGTTGGATTATCCTGTAGTACTAGAGACTAGTTATACTGATTATTTCTAACATCTGCTTTGACTCTTCTCCCTTTTCTTTGCATGCCTATAGAAGTGACAGAGTTAATTCGTTACAGATTGAAAGGTAACTTCCAAGACTCATTGCTGATTTGTAGAGGCAGCTGTGATTAGTCAAGTCTAAAATCTAAAACAGGGAAAGAGTAACATAAAGGTATGCAGGATTTTTCTGACCTAAATAGTGCTGAGTGTTGTAAAGTCTCACCTTCTGTTGTAAGGGATTGGCAGGCTCTTTGAATTGTGACCATTCATCCCTGCTGTGATATCTGCATTGGGTTAAAATGTGCTTAGGGTGAACAGATAATAATTTTAACCCATGAGGCAAAAACTTGTCCTTATTCTAAAATGTCACTCCAAATTCTGTTATCAGACTATTTTCTAATCTTGTTTTCCCTGTTGGTATATTTTGATTTGTTATGATTGACAATTTAAATCCTTGGTGCAATGCATTTGTTTAGGATTTCTAGCAATCACATACTCTATACAAGACACTTCAAGTATTTCTAGGAGGTTTCTAATACCAAAAGAGATGGCTTTTCTGCACATGATACTGGCATGTGCAGTCCATCCTATACATCTGGAATATATTGTGTGTTCCTGTCACAATCATGTGTGTGCAATATGTGGAGTAGGTATGTCTGTGATGTAGAGTTGAACACATTGAACTTAAGTGACCTTTATTTCTGACCTGAAGCTTCACTGATAAGGAGCAGAAACAGCAAGCTTAAAGACAGTTTGGTTTTTTTTAATCCATGCTCCTTTTGCTCCCATCTTCTAGAAAAGGTGGAAGAAAGCCTGACTTAAATACAGAAGTGCAAAGAATTAACAAAAGGGAAAACGATCAACAGCTGAGAATGACAAAAGAAAAAGAAATAAACTTAATGGATACAAGAAAGACCTAAGCTAGGGAAGGGTGGCATCATGGGAGGGGACGGATGCCTGCCATGAAATTAGAGTTCTGATGTTGAAAGCAAAGTATTACAGATCCTGGGTGAACTGGTACAACTATAACACAAGGGAAAATGCGGATCAGGAGTGAAGCTGAAAGGTCTGTAGTCACTAATGCTCCCTCTGCGTTTCTAAACCTCAATAACATTTCTGCTGTTTACGTAGAAGTTTTGCAGCTACTGCTGATCTTCATCAGTACCTCATAACAACAGGTTTGGATTCATGGCAATGACCTTTTACTTTCATTCAGTTTTATCTGAATTGTTAGAAATCTTTCATATGGATCTATAGGTAGTATATTTACTACAGATTCAGTGGAGTCAGTTGGGTTGTAGAAACTGCCTTTTTTCTTTGTTTCTTTTAAAATCTTATTAAAAGTAAGTTGAAGTAAAGGTAGTCATGCGATGCTGTTGTCTGAACAAATTAGGGCACAATTTCCTAAAAGCATTAAGTTCTGACTGTCAGGTTCTGGTCCCTGACATTAGTGGACATTTCTGGCATTAATCTATTATTATTTTCACCGTGTAATACATACGGTAATCTTTCAGAGTTATTGTGAAGATACATGCATCCTTATGGAGCAATAGAATGTTACAGTACATAAACAGCCTACAAAGAAATTAATAATTCTCTATTTGTGGGAGAATCAGAGGTGTGTGCTGCTAAGGCTTATGATCAGGCACTGAAACACAAATAGGAGATGAAATACTGGATCGTTTATTATTCTTTCTTACTGATTTTCCCTCTCATATTCAGAATGGCACAGACTGAAAAATATTGAACACCATCATAATAAACACACACAATGATGTTAATTAAGATTCCATGAGAAATCTTGCTTTCAGTATTTCCTAATTTTTCTGTGCTGTGTTTGGCTTCCTAAAATTTCTTTTGTCTTTTTTCTATGCATTATTAAAAGTAACAGTGGTAAATCAAGGCACTGTGTTGCAGTTCTAATAGTTAGGTAGTAAGGACAGATTTTCTTTGAGCCTTTCCAGTTATCTTGCCCACTGCCATTTTCTCCTCCATATTCTGGAAACAGAAAATTATGTATCTCTTCTACAAAATTAGCAGATATTTAAGAAGTGCTTTTATTATTCTTGAAAATAATGAAAATGGACTGTATTGTTCTTTCATTTTTGTCCTTCTGTTTTCCATTTTAGATGTGGAAGGTTTAGCTTCTCAAATTATTATTGATGCTAATGATGGAGTAAGCGGAGTAATTGAATGGGAAAGTACTAAGTAAGTCTTGTCTCCTTGAAGAACTCACTGTGTCGGTTAGTGACTGGGGTTACTCAATTATTGTTGTTTTCAGTTAACAGTAAAACACCTCATTAAAAGTAGGGCCAGATCTTTGACATGGCAAAGCATCATTCAGTTTTGTAGAACTGGAAAGTGTTAAAATAATTCTGACACTGAAAGCCAACATTTACAGTATGTTGGCTCCGAAATCTTTTGCTACTGTGTGCTTACTTTCACTGCTGTTGTTTTATATTCTAAACTTGTGTCACTCCCCCAGCCTCTATCCAGTGTTCCAGCCTCTACATCCATGTAAGCGTACACACTGGCATCTCCCAGATCTTTTTCTCTGACTGATTTGCAGGAGCTAGGAAGCAGGCATCCATAAACATAGACTGGCTTAATCTGCCACTAATAAGCAGGAAAAAAGGACACTTTCTATAGCTTAATTCCCTTTAGATAAGAAACAGAGGTAAAAACATTGTATTAGACAGTTGTACTGATGCCTTTTTCATGCAAACGGAAAGAATGATATGAAGTGAAAATATAATGGCTATCTACTAGCTTATTCAAAAGAACATGTTAAGTGAGCACTGAGAATTTTTCTTTTTGTTTTAGTTTAGAAGTTAATGAATCTCATGGGAATCTGACAATAATGGCATACCGAAACAGAGGATCTTACGGCAATGTGTCTGTATTTTTTTATGCCCAAAATTTGGAGGCACAGCTGGGTTTGGATTTTAATGTGACCTCAAGGGTAAGAAGTAAATTCTGCATCTAATACTTTTCATTCCTCAGCTTCCCTAAAAGGATGTCTTCTTGTTTATTCGGCAGAATAATCAACAGTGCAGCTAGATTTTTCAACTTGTTTCAATTGCTTTGGTCATCCAAATAGAATGAGATAAAATTAGTCACTTTACTGGTTCTTTCTTTTTAAATACTTAAGTGTCTTAAAATATAAGACACATTGTAAACTTTCAAACATCTATCTCAAATACAATTTTGCTTAAGAGCATATGAGATCTCTTATAAGGTTTCATATTTTTTTACAACAGAATTTGCAAAGTAAATTGTCCTTGCCTGTCCTCATGTTGCAATTTGCTGAGCTTTTTTACTTCTGTTTTAATCAATTTATGTGATATAGAGCTTACAGAGCTTCTTGCCTCCTCTTTGTTCCTATTTAAGACTGTTTACCTCAGTTGAAAAATTCTGTGTGTGTTAACAGCTGTTAAGTATTCAATCCTTTCTGTTTTTCAATGCTAGACACTTTTTTTTGCTGATGGAGAAAGTAATAAATCTGTTGTTGTTACGATTTTTGATGATGATATTCCTGAAGGTGATGAGAAGTTCCAGTTAATTTTAACAAATCCCTCTCTGGGGCTGGAATTAGGGGAGAACACAACAGGTAACTCTTAGTTTTTATGTTCTCATTCTTTGGAATTGTAATTTTAATATTTTTTTTGTCATTTTAATTTCATTCTTCTGAATAATCGTATTTCAGAAAACACCATTGCCTTGTTACGGTAGATATTTATATTCCTTTGGAAAGTTCTTAAACATCCCTATGAAATCTATGCAATTAACAAGCAAATATGTAAAATAAGGAATCAAAATTACAGAAGTGAGCTTTTTAATAGGCGAGTCTAGATTCTTCCTGTCTGGAAATCTTCCTAGAAAAAGTAAAATATTTACATATTTTCTTTGAGTAATTTCTTGGACATAAAAGCATTATATATAGACTAAAGGAAGAATGGATTTGTGTTTATATGTATTTTATTTGTATATATGTACAATTATATTTTACTATGTTAATTAATGAATATTTCCATTATTTATTTCTCGAAAGCCATAATTACTATACTTGCCAATGATGATGGCCATGGAGTTCTGTCATTCAATAACAGTGATCACTTCTTCCTAAGAGAACAAACGGCTCTCCATTTGATGGAAAGTGTAGCAGTATTAAATATTATTAGAGAACCTCCTCAGGGGATATTTGGCACTGTGACTGTTCAATACCTTGTAAGTGAAATTAATTCTTCAGAGGCATCAGTGGATTTGACCCCTTCGCAAGGATATATTGTGCTGGAAGAGGGAGTCAGATTTAAGGTAATATGATAGTCATTACCAAAGAAGTGAGGAAAGCTTTTTCAAAAGTGTTGGAAAGATTTCAGAAATGTGTGTGCTTTTTTTTTGTATTTTTTTTTTCTTGTGTTTCCTTCATTCTCAGAGCAAATTGAGTCATTGCAGTGGGAATGCATAAAAATTAAATGTGTTTTTCTGTAGATATTTCTGTCTTTTTAATAGTAGACATAAACTGAGAACAATATAATGGGCATATAATATATATATATGTATAGGAACATTTATTTCTGTGTATTCAGCATGTAGCTGAAACACAGACTTTGAAGTAAAGTGGTAATTTATAAGCATATGTAGTTAAGGCTGAAGTAAAAATCCCATACTGTAATGCCATGCTTCAACTTGTCTGAACTGTGCACAGAGTATGCTGCAACAAAGGCAAAATGTAAACAGCTCTTAGAGTCTTAGGAATGGAAAACGGCTTATTCTTCTCTTCTGGGGGTGTTAAGCTTACTGCCTCTGTACTGTCCCCACAAGAATATCAGCTAGAAAATGACTAGCTTAAGTTTGTGAAATCCTGACCCTTCTGAAGTTTAATGGCAGTTTATTTTATTTTTTCAGTCAAGCTAGGTTCAGTAACAAGTTAGTATGTTATGGCTAGTGGGGTAGAATCTGAAACAAACCTTCCTGGAAAGACTGGGTTTCAGTTTCTGAACCTTAAATGCATTTGGAACCACAGTGCTGGCCAGTGTCATGGATCTGTGGGAAGTAAAAAAGACTTATTAAAAGTCTCTGAATGTGATTTATTGCAGAAGTAACCTGGGGTGTAAAAGATTGTAAGATCCAGCTTAGTTCCAGATGCATCACTGCTAACTTTTTTTTTTTCCCTATAGCAGAGCTATGTGCATCTCTGTAACTTTTGCCTCTTTGGGTAGAAAGAAGGATGACAGTGAGCCCCAAATGACAGTGAGAACGTCTACCTCTTTCTAGATTATTATCTGCTAATTTGAGACCATCTTGAGAGCATCCTATGCTCATCCACAGTGGTGCAGTAGAGGGAAAGAAGCATCAAGAAGAGAAAGTGTATTTAGAGTAATCCTCTATTGCCTTTTTTCCTTCTTAAAGCACCAGTAGCGGAGTTACCCTGTTGTCCTGGAGCTAGTTTAGTTGCCAGCTAGAGTAAATTAAACCCAACTTGACTGGGCTGCGTTAGATGAATCAGGTAGCTTGTACAGGGACTATGAATTACCAATGAATGTGTGGAGTACGTAGAGAACCGAAACATTAAAAAAAGGATCAAAAAAGGGTCTCAGGGTGAGAGGAGAAAAGAATGAGTAGGGGAAAAAAAATGTGGATATGGTCATTTTAGTGTTGAAGCAATGGAGGTCACCGGACAGGTGACTTTGGAACCTCAGCCTGAAGTGTTCTTGCCTCACTTCTGTGCTGTCCCGTTTCAAGGGCTGGCTATTCTCCTGCTGTCCTATTCGAAGGCATACAGTGAAAGAACAGAAACAGTAGCATGGTCTGATAGGGTTGTATCATCATTAGCTGTCAAGCCTCAACAACTTTCTATGCTTGTTTTCTTGTCAGACACTGCACATTACGGCAATATTGGATGAAGAACCAGAAATGGATGAGCACTTTATCGTCACTCTGTTCAATCCAACTGGAGGAGCTAGACTAGGCACAAGAGTGCAAACTATGATTACGGTATTACAGAACCAAGCTCCACTAGGGCTTTTCAGCATCTATCCAGTTACAAATAGGTACTAAACACTGATTCCGATAAATGGAGTTTTTTCATATTCAATATAGTGTCTCTCTACAGTTTTGGTTTTCTTGAATCTCTTTAAAGAAATTCAGCAATCCAGTCATAAAACGTTTGTACTTTTGAGAAGTACACTGTCTGTCAAATACTATTCCATATGTATGTAGTATACATACATAATAATTCTGCTATACAAAGAACAGAAAAGCACTTAAAATAGAATGTTCATCATTAGAAATGTTGATTTCTTGAAGGATTTTTCATAAAACAGTACTTCATTAGTCCCTAAACATTACAGTAATAGTAATCCATGTTAAGAGCTCCAAACCTCAGAACAGTGCTCAGGAAGTCATACATTTTATAATTTATTTTTGTTTTTAAGCTTGTGTAAAATACACTTTCACTTAGGGTTGTTTTTCAGAAGCAAATGAACCATATGGAATGACATTTCCAAAAATCATTCAGCTGAAACTGTACAGCTGGTGTGTTAACTTTCAAGCTGGTTTAAGATTTTGTTGCATTTCCTATGATTTTGCTAAGGTCTTGTTATAAGAAACATTGGACACCCTTAATTAATGTATGTATCTGTCCATCAGTATCAAAACCAGTTATTAATATTTTCTTTTTATTTCTGTTATATATTCTGCACTGGAATTGTACTCTGAAGAATCCTATTTGTATATTATAAAGGTTATACATTATTTCTTTATTTTCACAACTCTCACATTTAGGACAAATTTCCTTATAACTGAAGAAGCCAACACTACAGTTTATTTGAAAGTTTCACGAAGTAATGGGCTGAACGTGTCTGTGACTGTTGAGTGGGAGACGTTGTCGGATACTGCGTTTGGCATCAGTACGTTCACTTTATCAAGGGTGTCTAGTGCTTTTGTCAGAACGGAGATAGCAAGAGACTAGCCAAACACACAGCAGATGTAACTTTGGAATGTAAATTCACATATTTAGACTTGATCACGTCAATAAATATTTTTCTGAGCAAGTCAGAATTTATTAGGTAAAAGAGCTTAGCTGCTTAAGAGTCACCTTGTAATCAGCCACTTCTCCCAGAGTTTCAATAATTGCTCTCCTTGCTCCTTATATGAACATTGTTGTCACTAGACCTTTGTTTACTAAAATCTGTTCCATATTAATTGTAACTCTGGATTTTTCTAACACAGTTTGAGAGAGACACTTTACATAAACCTGACATAGCCTTAGTCTGAAAAAAAGCCACCATACATTTTCATAGAATCATAGAATCACAACATTGTTTGGATTGGAAGGGACCTTAAACGTTACCTAGTTCCACCCCCCTGCCCCGGGCAGGGCCCCCTCCCCCCAGCTCAGGCTGCTCCCAGCCCTGTCCAGCCTGGCCTTGAGCCCTGCCAGGGATGGGGCACCCACAGCTGCTCTGGGCAGCCTGGGCCAGCGCCTCGCCACCCTCAGAGTAATTTCTTCCTGATATCTCATCTAAATCTACCCTCCTTCAGTTTAAAACCATTCCACTTGTCCTATGACTACACCCTTGTCTCCAGCTTTCTTGTAAGTCCTTTAGATGCTGGCAGGTGCTGTAAGGTTGCCCCGGAGCCTTCTCTTCTCCAGGCTGAACCACCCCAGCTCTCTCAGCCTGTCTTTGCAGGAGAGGTGCTCCAGCCTGATAATCTTCATGGCCTCCTCTGGACTTGCCTCAACAGGTCCATGCCCTTCCTGTGTTGGAGGCCCCAGAGCTGAATGCGGCACTGCAGGGTGGGTCTTACCAGAGTGGAACAGAGGGGGAGAATCACCTCCCTTTATCTGCTGGCCATGCTGCTTTTGATGCAGCTCAGGATTTGGTTGGCTTTCTGGGCTGCAAGTGCACATTGCCAGGTCATGCTGAGCTTTTTTTCCACCAGCACCCCAAAGTCCTTCTCCTCAGGGCTGCTCTCAATCCATCCTCTGCCCAGCCTGTATTGATACAGGGGGTTGCCCTGACCCATGTGCAGGATCTTGCATTTGGCCTTGTTGAGCTTCTTGAGGTTCGCACGGGCCCACCTCTCAAGCCTGCCCAGGTCCCTCTGGACAGCATCCCTTCCCTTCAGCCTGTCAGCCGCACCACACGGCTTGGTGTCATCAGCAAACTTGCTGCGGGTGTGCTTGATCCCACTGCCCGTGTTGCTGGCAAAGATGTTGAACAGCACAAGACTACTGAGGAACACCACTCATCACTGGTTTCCAGTTGGACATTGAGCCATTGACCACAACTCTCTGAGTGTGACCACCCAGCCAATTCCTTATCCACTGAGTGGTCCACCTGTCAAATCCATGTCTCTCCAGTTTAGAGACAAGGATGTCATGTGGGATAGTGTTAAATGCTTTGCACATGTGCAGGTACATGATGGTCAGTCACTCTTCCCTAACCCATCAAAGCTGTAAACCTGTCATTGAAGGCCACCAGATCTGACAGCGCAATTTGCCCTTAGTGAAGCCATGTTGGCTGTCACCAGTCACCTCCTTATTTTCCATGTGCCTTTGCATAATTTCCGGGAGGATCTGCTCCATCATCTTGCCAGGCACTGAGGTGAGACTGACCAGCCTGTAGTTCCCCACATCTTCCTTATCTGCCTTTTTAAAAATGGGAGTTATGTTTCCCCTTTTCCAGTCGGTGGGAACTTCAATGGACTGCTGCAACTTCTCAAGTATGATGGATAGTGGCTTAGCCACTTCATCCACCACTTTTCCCAGGACCTGCAGATGCATCTTATCAGGTCCCATGGGCTTGTGCACCTTGAGGTTCCTTGTACACTCTTGAAGCTGATCTTCCCCTATAGTGGGCAGTTCTTCATTCTCCCAGTCCCTGCCTTTGCCTTCTGCAATTTGGATGGTGTGGCTGGAGCACTTGTCAGTGAACTGAGGCAAAAAAAGTCATTAAGTACCTCAGCCTTCGCCATGTCCCAGGTAAATCAGTCTTCTATTTCCTTCTGGAGAGGACCCCTGTTTTCTCTGGTCTGTCTTTTGTTGCTGACATGCCTATAGTAGCTTTTTTTGTTGCTCTTGATGTCCCTGGCCAGATTTAATTTGATCGAGGCTTTAGCTTTCCTAACCTGTTCCGTGGCTGATCAGACAGTTTTTCTGTATTCCTCCCAGGCTACCTGTCCTTGCTTCCACCTTCTGTAGGCATCGTTCTGTTTTATTTTGTCCAGGATCTCCTTGTTCATCCATGGAGGGCTCCTGGCTTTTTTGCCCAACTTCACTTTTGTTGGGGTGCATCACCGCGGAGCTTGGAGGAGGTGATCCTTGGATATTAACCAGCTTTCTTGAGTGCCTTTTCTGTCCGGGGCTTTATCCCATGGCAGTCTACCAAGCAGACCCCTGAAGAGGCCACTGCCTGCTCTCCTGAAGGCCAGGGTAGCGAGCTTGCTGTGCACCCTCCTCACTGCCCTAAGGGTCTCAAACTCTACCGTTTCATGGTCACTGCAGCCCAGGCTGCCCTTGAGATTCACATTCCTCACCAGCCCCTCTGTGTTGGTGAGACCAAGGTCCAGCATGGCACCTCTCCTCATTGACTCCTCTATCACGTGGAGAAGGAAGTTATCATCAATGTATTCCAAGGACCTCCTGGATTATCTATGCTCTGCTCTGTTGTCCTTCTAACAAATATTGATGAGGCTGAAGTCCCCTATGAGGACCAGGGCTTGTGAACACGAAGCAGCTCCTATCTATCTGTGGATGGCCTCATCTGCTCTGTCTTCCTGGTCAGATGGCCTGTAGCAGACCCCCACTGTAATGTCACCTGTCTCTTCCCCTGCTCTCCCCTTAATCCTGACTCATAAGCTCTCAGCTGGCACCTCATCCATCCCCAGATGGAGCTCCAGTTTTCTATTATATCCCAGTGCACCTACTGAGATGGCATTTGTGGGACTCCCAAGCTGTAATTTCATGAACATTTTAATCAGGTCCAAATTAGCCCTGCCATTGAAGGAAGCTATCCTTCCCTCTCTGCCCATTTGTTCCCATTTACATACTAGGCTTTTTTTTTTTTGTTTCACTGATATGTGTATAGCTGCTCGCTAATCCAGACTGAAACTAACAAGGCAAAAAAGGAAATGCCTGATTTTGAACATGGATAAATACTTTGCCTGGCTCAGCAGCTCTTCTGACCTAGGTGTGGGACTGGGAGATCAGCTCTTAGAGTTTAATTCTGACAACACAGTGGTTTTTTTCTGTATGCCATTCAAACAGCTTAGGCAGTTTAATAATCTTCGTGCCATGAATGCTTGTTGTGATGAGGGGGTGGAGGACAAACACATACATTTTCTAGTTTCTTTGTCACTTTTTTCACTACCTCCTATCTAGCTAATTTTCTCGCTAGCTCAATTCCTAACTGAATCATTCTGAATCAGACTCAAATTGCCTATGCATCTTTCATACACAATTGCAATATATGAATACTTTTATTGCCTAGCTCTTGTTACATCATCAGAACTATAACATATCCATACATTCACATACACTTATACCAACTATTTAGAGCCAACTCTAACATTTGTAATACTAGGTTTGCTTTTGGCAGCAAATGATGAAAAAGGCATTGAAAAAGACCTCAAGAATTAACAGTATTTTCTTCTACTATATCACAGGGGGTAGTATCAGTGTCCTGTCTGTCTTGCAAAGCTTCATAGAAGAGTCAGCACCTAGCTGGTGTTTCTTCACATCAGGAGAAATCCTGTATGGTGTTCTGTTGCGTACGCCTCCAGCTACATTTTCTACTGTCTACCAGTGGAAAGGAGTTTTTGTTCCTGTAGAGGTAAATATTTGCTTGTAAACACCAAGCATGCTACTTAATAAGGAATTTAGGTCTTCATGCTGCTTTTTTTTTTTTCCCACTCTCAGAATTTCAGTATGTGGAATCCTAAAAGCTGTGTGTCTTTCCAAATTCATGCCTCTCCTTACCTTGTGATTACTCACGGAGGAGGCAGTCAGGGAGCTTCCAACAACAGTGTGTATGCATTCATGCCTGGACGCAGGCTGTTGAAGGTAAATCTGGTTTACTTACAAAATCATAAAATAATGGGATTGGGAAGGACCTCAGGAGGCCTTCCAGTCCAGCCAGATTTTAGAAGAAACACTCTGTGCTTGGCTGGTTTGGGGCCCTGATGTTCTGCATGACTTCAGTGATGTAAGGTTTTACAGCTGGCTGGCTGCTGTTGTTTTATATTTATGTTTTGGGTATGAGGGAAAGTGACCTGGGAAATGAGGAAAGAAATTGTGGAGCAATGAAGTCATAGAACATTTTCTGGGAAATGTATGGTAAGTTGTATTAATTTGGTAAATGTAGATATATTTTTGAATATGTAAAATTACATATATGTAACTATATATATATATAATATATTTTTATATGTGATGTTGCAATTTTTAAAAATATGTTTATATATGTATAGATCTGACACTTGAAGTGACTTCCAAACACCATTGTTGTCATATTCATCTCATAGATACAGACGATCTCTATTTTGGATACCAGCCACGTGAAACATTTTGCTGTGGATGAAGAAGACTATTTGATTTTTGTGAGTCATGCAGCAAGTTCCAGTTCCATCCAGGTTAGAATACACTTGTCCCTGGCTTTGATGTGGGTAGTTTGGTTAGTTCTGGGTTTGAAATATGAAGGGATAATAAAAAAAACCAACCCTGTGAGTATATATTTCTGGAAAGTTACTTATATTTCTTTATGGATTTAAAAGACTTGAAGTTCTAGGCTTCTTTAAGGGTAGCAATACTGTCTACATTAACATGTAATTTACCTTTGGTTTAATTTTGTCATTAGTGTTTCTGGTTTGAGTTTCTGTATTTCTGTTTCGAAATCTAGCATGTTAAACACCTATTAGAACAGAAATAGCTTCTGGACATAAACCTATTCATCTGAAAATGAGTACAGGCACAGGTGCTTGCAGTAAGGTGGTTACTTACCAGTGTGCTTCTATGTTAATGCAGGGTCCACCACAGAAATGAGGAATTCAGTTCACTATAATTCTTCCTGGTTTTTCATTGTGACACTTAATTTCTCTTCTATTTGTGCTAATTATGAATATGTAATAATAAATATTTCATATTTTCACAGGTTTTCCAGTGGTCTAAAGATGTATTTGTGCTGCATCATCAGCTTCCACTTTACAGGGCTCTGAACATAGCCTTGTTTCCTAGAGGAGGCATTATGCACCTATTAGTTTCTTTGTCAGATACCAACCAGAACATGCTGTTGTACCAGTGGTTGAATAATGAGTTTAGGAATCTTCATCAATTGCCAGCAAAAGAAATAGAACATATGGAGGCCTGGATTTCTGGATCTGATATCTATTTAATTACAGCAAAAGGTATTTAGCAGAAGACAAACACTGAGTTTGCGAAGTATGTGCTGGCTTGTTTGATAGCAAGGGCATTTGGGGTGAAGGAGTTTAGACAGGGATTAAAGCATTACTGGGAAGTGACAATTCACCGTTAAGCATTTTATCAAATTGGTCTCTGTTTTGTCACTCAGAAAATAAAAGCATTGTCTTTGTTCTCAAATACTTATGAAACTAATGAAATATTTTCCCAAGAACAGTAGGAAGTAACTATTCATGCAGCTGCTGATTGTACCCTTTCTAAGCTTTTCTGAGCTTTGTGATTTGCAAAGATCATTGTCAGCAAAGTACATGTGTTTTTTATTACAACATTTTACACATTGTTTTATGACTGCATCCCTATGCCTATGGAAATGTTTATGTTGCAGTCTGTAGGTTTCTTTGCAATTGGCTGTTGTTTGCTGGCAATCTTAGTGTTCTTACATGTGCATGTGTGCAAAGTCCTTCAGTAATATCAGTAAATGAATCATCCCATGGAGATTAGTCATACTATGCAGTTATTATGCACCAAGAAAAAAGGAAAACATGGCCATTGGTCTCACTTGGTAATTAAAGCTGCCAAATTGCATTTTGAATGGCCACTGGTATGCAATTTAACAGGCAACAAAATAATGTAAGTTTTGTCATTTTACTTCTTTGTAGAATCTGGAAATTCTTCTGAAATTTTCATCTGGGAGACAGGGCAGTCTACCTTTAGACACTTTCAGTCTCTTCCAGTCTACGCTGTAAGAAACACCCATGTTTTCCTGCCTCCTTCAGGTTTAGGTAAGACTTAAATGGCAATATTTGTTCAAATCCTAGTTTATAATGCTGAATTGAAGAAATATCTGTGCTTATTTTTTCATATTATTTTTCAGACTTTAAAAGTTACTATAATCATTGTGCCACTAAAGGTGTTTCTGGCATTACAAGGAGAATTTTGAAATATATCCCTGAATATTTCTTTTTTCTTCTCCTTGCGTGATGTAGTTCACATCCTCCTATCTGGTAAGGACTCCACAGCACTGTATTCTTGGAACTCGGAAGGGAACCAGTTCTCTCTAATGCTGGAAGCCCCGTATGCAGATCATATCACTTCAGCTACCGCAAGGTCTCTGAACTCTAGCAAGAGCTTGATTGCACTGTCAGTAGAGTCCAAGTCCCAGATTTATGAGCTGACCACTGTCTCCAACCAGTCAGATTTTATACCCAGGTAGGTGTTTTTGTTTATATAGTTTTCTTCTAGCACTTGCATTTCTTTTTCTGTGATGCTGTTTTTGTTACAGTGGAGAGGGTTCTATACTTTTGTGTGTGATGTGCTTGTTAACACTAAAGGGAATTTTTCACAGGTAGGTTTAAGATGACCTGAAGTCAAACAGCCTCACAACTGGCTTGAAAACATGGCAAGAAAGGACTTGCAGTTATGACTTGGTTTTTTTGAAAGCTTTTATTTATGGTAAATTAAATTCCTTTCATAATTTCAGTTACTCTATGATCTATTATAATTTAAAAAAGAAAAAAACCAAAACACCAAACCCCCAACCCAAACCATATAACCTTTAAATGTCAATTACTTCCTTAGGAATATAAACAATAATTCCAGCTCCGAAAATGCTTGTTAAATTTACAACAGTACTTTCAAAGTTCATTAATCAGCTATCCTCAGTTTATAATTATGAGTTGTGTGTGTTTTTATGCTAGTTCAGGTGAATTGATATTTGAGCCTGGGGACATGGAAGCTGTGATAGCAGTGAATATCCTGGATGACATCATCCCAGAGGAGGAAGAATGCTTCAAAGTGTGGTTGAAAAACCCTAAGGGAGGTGCAGAGATTGGTGTTCATGGTTTTGTCAACATAATTATTCCTCCCAATGACAATGCCTATGGAGTCATTGCATTTGCTCAGGTAAAACTTCTAAGGTAAATTATTAAAATACGTATATATAATTTCTGAATAATGTAACACAATCATACTAAAACTGAACTGGAGCATTTGACAGGGTTGTTTTTCTAAAATCTTGTAGCAACCTGAGTTAGAAGCTTTTTAACATCCCTTTAGCGTTGCTGTGTGATTACATAGAGCACACGGTGATAGAAAATCTGTTCCACAGTCTGTCGCTATTTTTTTATAATCCCCTTACATTTAGATTAACTCTTTAGTTTATCAGCTTGATTTTGCAACAACCTAAAAATTCAGTTTTCAGATGGCATGTGTGGTATCGTCATAGAGTTGCTACTGTTTGGTTAGTCAAGGTTATTAAGTAAACAAATCTGAAGATATTTTTTCCCCTGAAAGATACTAATTGGGTTATGTCACAAGATGAGCCAGTCTGCTAGAACAAAATAATTTCTTTGAAAAAGATGTCAGACTGAAGGTATTAGTTGGAGTGGTTACTTCCTAAATTATCAAACAGCGTAGAAGTTATCTAGACAGGTACATATATAGTAAATGCGTGCTGAAGATATAAAACATGGAAGAGTCAATACTGAAATGAAACATTGCATTTGTACTTGTGTGAGGAGAGTGAATAACAGTAAATAACAGCAGTAAAGACATAGCTTTCTTGAAGGTCCACTTTTTTATTCTCTGCTTCAAACGATTTGGACATAAAATACTGTACATAAAAAACCCCAACAACCTAATAAAAAGTCCAAACAAAAACATTGGGTGTTTTGACTTAGGATAAAGAGGCCTAACATTTTAAATTCTTACATCCATGAAACTTGGGGGTATTGAATACCTCTGAAAATTAGGACATATAAATTTAATCAATGAGCATGTATTTAGCTACTTAATAGTACATTAACTGATTGTTGCCAATGTCACTGGCCCCCATTGAATGCCCAGATGCTTAAAGAAAATTTTCTTTATAAGAAAATAATGTTGTGGTTCTGCTACTTTGTTTTCCAGAGTTCATTATTTAAACAAGTTGAAGAAATGGAACAGGACAGCTTAATCACCTTGAACATTGAACGTTTAATAGGAACATATGGACGAGTTACAGTAGAGTGGATCGCAAATGGGAGCATAAGTGATGTATTTCCAGCTTCAGGAATGGTATGTAATAACATCACTGATATTAGGGAAGCACTGACTGTGTTGCCTCAGACAGTAGGTGTAGATGTACAGAGGGAGAAGGATAGTACATGTTAGATTACCCTACTCTTCTGTTAATTCCTGCTTCCTGGTCCTTTCCTGTGATTCTGACAGTTCACACTTCTGGCTGGCATGTAATACTGCACCATCACTCTTTCTCTTCTAGAACCAGATATTGCAGTGTTGTCCAGGCACTAGAAATTAGTATCTGCAGTATTATGTTCCCCTCTTCCTTTCTTCCTGCTGTGAGATCCGGATCCTGTGTCAAATCATTTGCATAGGTGAGAATCTGGGAGGGTTTGTGCTTCACCCTGACCCTGTCAATACAGCTGAGACCTTCAGTGGTCCAGGAGAATATGGGAAGTCCCAGTTTTCTCTGTTTCTGAGACTATTTAGATTTCCAGCCATGTTAAAATCCAGTGTTTCCTGCTAGCCAAAGCTCTTGGTATGCCTTAGGACGGACAGACACCATGTTCCTTACATCAAGAAAAGCTGGCCATCTGCAGAAGACACAAAGCCTTATGGGCTTTGAGGCAGTAGGGCTGTAGCATAAGCCACATCTGAGGGAAGAAAGGCCCAAAAGACTCTAGAAATAAACTTTGCACCTGGAAATAATGGGTTTGATGCAATATAAAAAAAAAAAAAACCAGAGAAAAATCAACAGAAGGGAAATCAAGAATTCCAAAACAATCATACTGAAATTATTAAAGTACTCCCTGAGTATTCCAAATGGATGCTACATGATTTCCCGGCAAATGTTTGCAGGTAGGAAATGAAGAAAGTTAGAGTTACAATGTTGTTCACTGGAAATTTCTGTTTGTCCTTCAGCAAAGGTGTAGCCTAAGCGTTTATAGACATGACACGTCTTCTGTGTTGAGAGAGACCTGATCAAGTGGCCAGCCCTTTGAATTTAAAAATAAGAATACAGATAGACAAAGCGTTTCTTGATCATTTTATCTGAAAAAAAAAGAAAAAAATCAACAAAACTGTTGACATTTCTTCAATTACCAGTGATTTTGATACATATTATATGCTCATCATTCTTTTGACATATTTAAATATGGTGGGTTGACCTTAGCTGGCTGCCAAACCCCCACCCAGTTGCTCTCTTACTCCACCTTCTCAGCAGGACAGGGGAGAAAATAAGGTGGAAAACTTCGAGATAAAGATAGTTTAATAAGAAAAGCCAAAGCCACGCATGGAAGCAAAGCGAAGAGTGGAATTTATTCAGTACTTCCCATCAGCAGACAGATGTCCAGCCACTTCTTGGGAAGCAGATCCCCATTACATGTAGCAGTTGTTTTGGAAAATAAATGCCATAACCACAAATTAGTGTGCCCTATGTGTGTCCTCCCTGCCTCCTTACTCTCAGCTTTTATATACTGAGCATGATATTATGTGGTATGGAATATCCATTTGGTGAATTTGAATCAACTATCCCAGCTGTGTCCCCTCCCAACCTCTTGCCCAACCCCAACCTATGACGCTGTGAGAGCACTGCTCAGCAATAATCACAGTATTGCTGGGTTTTGAACACTGCTTCAGCCACAAATGCAGCACTCAGCACTATACAGGCTTCTGTGGGGAAAGTTAATTCCAGCCCAGCTAGACCCAATATATTGCATAAGAAAGGATGCTGAGTTGTCAGCAGGTTACTGATTTGCCTTTCTTTAATCTTCGAGAGGGTCTTAAAACCTCAGTGAAGACAGGTAGTTTTGAATAATTTGAAAGATATCTAACAAAAAGCAGTAAGCTGAATATGAGCCAGCTATGTGAGCATACTGGTCTGAGACAAAGCACTGCCAATATGTCAAGGGGGTTGATCCCTCCCCTGTACTAGTAAGACACATCTGGAGTGATGGGTCTACTTCTGTGCTCCTCAGTAAGAGAGACATGGGTATATTGGAGTGAGTCCAGCGGTGCCATGAAGGTGGTGAAGGGACTGGAGCATTTGATACACGGGAGGAGTCTCAGGGAGGATCTTACAGCTGTGTATAAACACATGGGTTCAAGAGTAAAGAAGATGGAGCAAGATAGTTCTTGTCCATGTCCTGTGTCTGCAATGTGCATAATACAGGAAATTAAATTTGAACATGAGGAAAAAAACCTCTATTGTAAGGGTAGTGAAACACTGGATCAGGTTACCTAGGGAGATTGTGAAGTCTCTGTCCTTGGAGACATGGCCCTGAGCAGCCTGCTGTGGTTGACCCTGTTCTTAGCAGGGGCAGTTGGGCTAGGTGATCTCCAGAGGTCCCTTCCAACTTCAACCATTGTGTGATTCTGTGATAATGAAGACATATGATCACTTCGAAACAGCTGAGCTGTTCTGCCTGAAGTGGGAATGTGGTCTCAGGTGGAATGCCTGTTTATAAAGCAGATATCTGTAGGTAGCTTGATTTTACCAAACTCATTTTGATAGAATCATAGAGTAATTTTCAACTGGGAGTTTGGTCTCTCTGATTAGTATGCTTCTGACTGAGAATTTATTTCTTGCTTTGTGAGCTGTGTTTCAAATTATCTTACCACATTGCATTTTTCTCAGAGTGTTTCTTTATGTCACCTCTCTCTTTGGGTCTTACATAGTTTTCCATACAATTTTTAATATATATATATATACATCTTGTGGAGCAAACAGAAGGAACTGGAGCTCTGTGCCAGGTCAGAAATTTATGATATTATAGGAATAACTGAAATAGGGTGGGACCACTCACATGGCTGGAGGATCATGGTGGGTGGCTATAGACTGTTTTGTAAAGACAAGCAGGGAGGAAGAGGAGGAGTCATGAACTTTGACTGTATAGAAGTCAGCTATGGTGATTGTGAAAGCCCTATCAAATATCTCTGGGTCAAGATCAGAGGGTTCATCTCTGAGGGGGATGTTAGAGTAGCCATCTGCGACCAACCTCCAAACCAAGACAATAAGGTCGACGAAGCAATATTTGGATCACTTAGGCAAACTTCAGGTCAACGGAACCTGGTTCTTGTGGGTGACTTCAACTACCCAGACATTTGTTGGAAGAACAATGCAGCAGCTCACACATAATCCATCAGGTTCCTGGAATGTGTAGAGAACTACGCCCTCTTGTAAATGTTAGATGTGCCAACCAGGAATGAGGAATCACTGCTGGACTTGATACTCACAAACCAAGAAAACCTGCTTTGTATTACATATCTTGGTTAGTGATAGCCTTGGTTGCAGTGATCACAGTATTGTGGAGTTTGGGATCCTGCTGAGCACACTGAAGGTTAGCAGTAAGGCAAAGTTTTTAGATTTTAGAAGAGCAGACTTCAGCTTGCTCATTGCTCAGTTGGTAGGGACTCTATGGGAAGTTTCCATGGAGGATAAAGGGGCTAATGAGTGGTGGAGATTTTTCAAGAATGCTCTACTGGAAGTACAAAAACGATTCATCCACTTTAAAGGTAAGGGAAGTAGGCAGAGCAAGAGACCCCCTTGGCTTAACTACGAGCTTCTGAGTCCACTCAAAACCAAAAGAGAAGCATACCAGAGACAGAGAAGAAGGTGAATACCCATTGAGAACTACAAGATGCAGTTGGAAGAGCAAAAGCTCAGCTCAAATTTAAATTGGCCAAAGATGTCAAAAACTACAAGAAAGGGTTCTTCAGGTACATAAACAACAGGCAGAAACAGAAGGAAAATATAGGTCCACTGTTAAACAGGAGAGGTGAATTAGTCACCAACAACACTGAAAAGGCAAAGGCTCTCAACGCTTTCTTCATCTATGCCTTTACCAACACTGTTAGCCCCCAGGCCTTGGGAACAAAAATCCAGGTTGATGTAAACATGGACCCACCAACAGTGAAGGAAGAGTCGGTATGTGAGCTGTTATGGGAGCTTGACCCCTACAAATCGATGGGCCCTAACATTATCCACACAAGGGTGTTAGAAGAGCTGTCTGGTGTCATTGTTGAGGCTGCTTTCCATAATCTTTGAGAAGTCATGGAGACGAGGGGATGTCCCAGAAGGCTGGAAGAAGGCTAATGTCACCCCATCTACAAGAAAGGCTTAAAGGAGTTTCCGCTAAATTATAGGCCTATCAGTCTTACTTCAGTCCCTGGGAAAGTTGTGGAATGAATCCTCCTGGGTAATATCACAAGTCAAATTAAGCATGTGATTGGGAAAAGCCAGCAAGGATTCACCAAGGGCAAATTGTGCTTGATAAACCTTGTTGCCCTCTGTGATAACATAACCTGGTCAGTTCATGTGGGGCGAGTGGTGGACATTTGTCTACCCGGATTTCTCCAGGGCTTGCGATATGGTTTCCCACAGCTTCCTCCTAGAGAAACTGATGTGTTATGGTCTAGACAAGTGGTCTGTGTGGTGGGTGGAGACTGGCGGTAAATAGCTCCTTTCCAATCTGGCAACCTGTCACAAGAGGGGTCCCCCAGGGTTTGATATTTGGCCCAACACTGTTTAATATCTTCATAAGTGACGTGGAGGATGGAATGAAGTGTACACTGATAAAGTCTGCTGATGTTACCAAACTGAGTGGGATAGTGGACACTTCAGAAGGGAGAGCCACCCTGCAGGAAGACCTGGATGGGCTGGAAGAATGGGCTAACAAGAACCTTGTGAAGTTCAGCAAGAACAAGTGTAAGGTTTTGCACCTGGGAAAATGTAATCCAGGACCACAGCACAGGCTAGGATCTACCCGGCTGGGGAGCAGCTCTGTGGAAAGAGACCTGGGGGCCCTGGTGGACAAGCTTGATATGAGTGAACAGTGTGCTGCTGTGGCAAAGCAAGCCAACAGGGTGCTGGGCTGCACCAGCAAGGGCATCACCAGCAGAGATGAAGGAGTCATTATCCTGCTCTACTCAGCACTTGTCAGGCCAACCTGGAATACTGAGTTCAGTTTTGGTCCCTGCCATGCAAAAAAGATGCGGGCAAGCTGGAGAGGGTCCAGGGAAGGGCCACGAAGATGATCAAGGGGCTGGGAAGCCTGCTGTGTAAGGAAAGCCTGAAAGAACTGGGTTTGTTCTGCCTTGAGAAAACAAAGCTTAGGGTAGACCTTGTCACCATGTTTCAGTATTTAAAGGATGGCTGCAAAGGAGGAGACCCCCTTCTTACAAGGAGTCACATGGAAAAGTCATGGAAAAGGATGATGGGTACAAGTTACTCTGGAGAGATTCCAATTGGACAGAGGAGAAAAAAAAAACCACAATGAGAACGATCAACCATTGTGATATCTTTCCAGGGAAGTGGTGGGTTCCCCAGCATTGGGCACTTTTAAGATTCACCTGAACAGGGTGTTAGGCCATCTTGTCTAGACTGTGCTTTTACCAAGAAAAGTTGGATGATCCTTGAGGTTGCTCCCAGCCTGGTGTTTTGTGATTCTGTGATTGGTATATATATAAATTTATATGTGTGTGTGTGTGTATTTTTTTAATTGATAGAGTTTTGCAGAATGAAACAGTTGGTATAACAGCACTTAATAGAAGTTTCACTTTTTTTTCCCCCTTCCTCTAAAACTTTAGATTACGTTTTCAGAAGGTCAGGCCCTGTCCACAATCACGCTAACAATTCTTGCGGACAGTGTTGCAGAGCTTTCAGAGACTGTGGAAATCACACTCACCCATGTAACCACTGTGGGTGTTCAGGATACCACAAAAGGAGCTGTCATTGATCCCAAAAGGGCGAAAGCTGTACTGACCATTTTACCCAGTGATTCTCCACACGGTGTGATTGGGTGGCATATGGAGTCTCTCTTTGTTAAAGTCACAGAGCCAGAAGGTAAGCCTGTTTCTTGATTCTCAGGAAAAAACGTGTTTTTTCAAAGTCAACATTGATGAAGCTGTAGCACTGGTTTTATATATATATATATAATATTATTTTTTATTTTTATATATATATCTATCTCACAGCATTTTTCTATAAAAAGATTTGTAGCAGAAATATCCTTTCAAATATGTAACTCTGGTATTTCATTACATACATTTTATGCTGTATTTCACATTACATATATCAACATTATCCAGTCATTTTTGTTTAAGAGGCAAGTTAAAATCTTGGCAGCTCGTGTTGCAAATCACGAATACAGAAAAGACTTTTGTTTAGGTAAAAAGCTGAACTTGCCAATTTAATGGGATTAATATAATGTTTAAAATAATTTACATAGAATGACTTTCCTTATGGATTGGGTCAAAAAGGGAAGCCTTTTGTTCTGTGGGATAGAGGAAGTAAGGAAGCAGAGCGAGAGTCAGTTCCATGTCAAGAAAACTGAATTGGGATTTTTCTGCTTGCCAGCTGTGTGTTTGATTAGGGTTATGTCAGTTTTCCTCCCAGGCACTGAGTGAAGTTGTAAAGGGTCTGCCAGGCAGTTGGCCAGAGGAGGACTGCTGCAATGCTCCAGCTCCTGCCCTCCCTGCTGGCCCAGGGAGCTAGGCAGCTGATCGCTCTGGCATCCTGGTAGTTTTCCAGGGCTTTCCATGGGCTATTTGTACTTCAAAAGTGCAATTTAAATTTTCTAGCTATTTAATATTCTGTCCAAAACAAATAAAATTTATGGAAAATATATTTTCCATCAGAATATATTATTGCAGCTAAAACCTCTTCACCAGTTCTATTTTAAAGTGAATTAGTGTTGCCCCTTTTTTAGCTCTTGGAAGTATTGTGAAGGTGTTCTGTTGGTTCCTTACATACACACACATGCACATTATAAACGTTTGTACTTTGAAGTGAGCTTCGAGGCTTGTTCTTAGGTTTCATTTGTTGCACAGATTCTTTTCTGGTCTTTAAATATTGTATTTTTAATGAATTATATACAGGTGCTAACTGTGAAGTAGTATCTAGTTAATACAAGTAACAGAAAGTAGTTTGAAGTACAAAGCTGGCTGCTCTTTATTGTTTTTTATTTCTCCAGTCATAAACCCAGCACTTTTAGCCAAGTGCTGGGTTTGGTGGTTTATTGGAAAAAAATTGCAGAACTTCTTTCCCAAAAGGGATCTGAGCCAGACTGATACAAGCGTGTCTCATTTTCTTCAACATTTGAGTTAAGGAAATGTAGCATTTGCAGCCAGAGTGATGTCTCCAATGCTGCTTTCTGTATTGGAATCAATAGTGATTTCCTAGAATTGTGAAGACCAGGCAAAATAGCGAGATGGGAGTTCTAAAGGAAAACTAAATAAAAATGTCAACATTGAAGTAACACTTTATGTAGCAAACCTTCGAAACTATAAATATCCCGTATTTTTATTCCGCTAGATCCAGTTTTACAATGCTTTCCAGACATACATGCTGTGTGTTGTGTTTGTTCACACTGCTTGTATGTGCTCGTTTGCCTGAGTCACTGAATTACCCAAGTATTGTTTTGTTGCTAAGCAGAACTGAAGTGGGCTCTAGCAAGTAGCTCCATTACAGTTAGGTGAGCAGAAAAGCAAGCAGGACAAGGGTTAAAACAATCATGACTTGATTTTTTTTTTTTTCCTCTCCCCCCATTCTTGTTACAGGGCGAGTGAATTCAACGATTCTTACTTTACAAATTGTTCGAGAGCAAGGGTTTGTTGGAGAGATTGCAGTTCAGCTGAGCACCGCACCAAACTTTGACCTTCCCTTCTCCAACCAAGCAACAGAGAATGAGGATTATATACTGGAAAAGAAGACAGTCATGATGGCAGAGAACACAACAATAACTTCTGTCGTAGTCACTATTTTGCCTGTGAGTAGTCTTAACAACAACTTCAGCTAATAGTATCTTTTAAGGAAAGGGAAAATGGTTCTGTTTCTATACCAGAAGTAGAGTTTAGCATTCTGGAAATGGCTGAGGTGGCATTCTTGCCTTATCAGATGGTTGTATATCAGTAAGAATTGCAGTCATCTCTTTCAAAAGAATTTGAGTACTCACCACTGAGAATGAACCAGGCTCTTTGTTGTAGTCCCAAAATTGATGTCTAATCGGGACAAAGGAAAAAATTGCGAATGTCTTAGGTGCTTGCTGGTTTTTCAGCTTGTTGCAGGTTTTTACGGAGGATTTATTTTACATGCCTCTTAACAGATCTGTTCTGTAGTTCAGGAGATGTTAATTTTTTCACCAAAAATATTTATATTCTTTAAATATACTCAGAATAGATTTACTGTTTTTCAAGTTCTGGCTTAATTTCTGAGATCTAGCCATCCTTCTTACATGTAGGAGAAACAAGTGACAGTCAGCGCTACTTTCTACCATTCTTACAGATCTGGAATCAGACTACCAACTTCAGTTTCTACAGCTCAGCAAGGGTAGTGGTAGTCTTCTTCGCCTTTCATATAAAGTGAAGCAAGGAACTGATTATGTGGTGTCAAGTGCTGAGAATTTCTGGACAGTAGGCAACCTAGAAGTAGTCAGCTTCCTGCTTGTGTTATAACTTAGAGTGTTTTATCAAAAAAGTGAAATTTAAAAATACGTTTTGCAGGACAATGTTCCAGAATTAGAGGAAGGTTTTATAATCAATATTACTGATGTGCAACTGGTCAGTTCTCCCACTGGAGGTCAGCCAAGTGTGAAGAGGATTGGGTTAGAAATAGCTGAAATAACAATTGAAGAAAATGATGATGCCAGAGGAGTCTTTAGTTTCAATGTTACAAAGGTAAGTAAGTCTGAATGAAGAATATTTATAGTAGCATCCCAGCAGGAGTGTCTGTGTTTTCAGACCAGTTCTGATAGTGTTCTAATAGGCTTTATGACACTAAAGTGTTCTGGATAAAAGGCCAGATACCAGACAAATAATTCCTTCTTTAGAAGTTCTTCACAATTAATATATGAAATTTGTTTGGGAGCTGGAAGTGTTAAAACTGGTGTCATGTAATATTCTGACATGGACCTCAGGAGGTCATCTAATTCAGACTTCTCTGCAGAGCAAGGTCAATGTGAAATTCAGACCAGTTTACAGGTGGTTGTCTATTTCTTCATTTATTTTTACCTGCAAGTGAGTATTTAAAACAAAACAATTAAAAAGTTGTGACATTCAGTAGTTTTTATTTGAATTTACAGGATATAACTGGAGCTGTCGTTGGTTATGAGGTACCGCCACCACAGAATATATTGAACCTTCGAGTTGTTCGACAGGCTGGGAGGTTTGGGTCAGCAACTCTGTACTGGGAAGCCATTCAATCAACTGCTACCTTTGAAGACTTTGCACCATCATTTGGAAACCTCACATTTGCAGATGGGCAGGTATGCACTTGCTGAAAGTTTAACTGTCTCTGAGTTACCAGCTTTAGAGTTTCTCAAATTCAAGTTTTCTTCCAGCAGATTTGCATCTTTTTATTTGAAACATTTTATTTATGGCCTTTTGTATGTGAGTGATGCTCCTGACTTCAGTTCTTTAACATGGAAAAGCAGAATGTTCATAAGCATTGACCAAATAGGGTTGTATGCCTTTGGTACCTCCACAAGTGAAGGTGTAATTTCTAGTAATAAAGCCTGTTACACTGAAAATTTGTAACACAACCTGTCTTCTCTGTAAAATCTCAGAATAGGCCTGTATGTTTTCTTAGCTGTGTTCTACATACAGTTTTAAATTTCATGCTGCCCCTGATGATACTTTGTATACACAAGGCGTTTTGATTTCAAGTGAACAGAAGGGGTCTTTGGCAAATAGAAGTATATACTTTGTGAGCAGAATTTTGGCTTAAGTACAGTGTTGCCTACCCACACTTCCTACTGAGTACCAAAGCAGAGCAGTCTGCTGGTTTTAACATGCAAGATTTATGTCGACTTATAAACCACTCTTGAAGTTTTGTTATCTTATTATAAATATACAAGTCTTATAAGAAATAAGCACAACTGAACAATGTTTTTTTATTATTAGATAAAATTTACCTATTTTAAATTTCAGATTTTTTTCCAAAATTTCACAGAATATTATAAGTGAAACTTTGTTGCTCTTTTTTTCTAACAATTTCTGCAGGCTACAGGAGAAATAGAAATTACAATCATAGATGACAGTGAAGTTGAATTCCTTGAGATATTCAAGGTTGCCCTGGTGAGGGTAACAGGTGGTGCAAGACTTGGGGATGACACCCTGGTAACTGTCGCTATTCCACCAAATGATTCCCCTGTTGGAGTATTTGGGTTTGAAGAAAAGAATGTGAGTTCGATTTGTATTACACTCTTCTGCTAAAGCTGCATAGTCAGTTTGTGTCACTAACACATAGCCAATTTTGGTAAGCTTTCATTGCAGTGGAAGATGACTTTACTGAAAGGCATATCAGTGCTTGCCTTCCTCTAGCTGTGTAGGATGGTAGTAACAGTGACAGTCCTGCTACATAGGTGTAGATTTCTGCATGCCTGAGTCAATTTAATTCAGTATACAAGCAACTGAGGACATCACAGGTAGGACTTTTGGTAGTCTGTTAAATATTAAAATGATTTAGTAACCATCTGTATAACTGAAAATAAAGTTTGGAAAGAAATTATGAAACCTCATCTTGTTCTTGTCACTGAATGATTCTTCTGCTCTCCATTTTGCTGGTGCTGTGCCTGCTTGTGACTCATTGTCTGTAATTGTTTTGAATCATAGGGCTTACAGAATTAATACAAGTGACTAATCTTTGCTAGCGTAATTAAGCACATTCCGTCTATTATCTTCCTGTTGATTTTCACTCTTGTCCCTATTTTGCATTGTCATTGATAATGCTTCTTGTCTCAAGCCTGTATAGATGCCTATTGCTACAGCTTTTCCTACTGCCTCCTCTTTCTTCATCAGGTAACAGTGAAGGAACCTCAGACACCTGATGACCCTGCTGCAGTCGCACTGCTCACTGTCAGTCGAAGTCAAGGAGGACGAGGAGCAGTTAAAGTGTTATGGATTCTTGAGGAAGCAGCCAGATATGATCTGACTCCTCTGAATGGTACCCTTCAGTTTAATGAGGTATTTATGATGTTGCAATAATTATTACTATTAGATATTTATAAATACTTTCTTCTTCTTATGTGTGTTTGCATGGTGGTTGTTATACATTTGTAGAAGTAGGGAGTTATTAAGTATTATAATACTAGGAAAAAGTGAGTTTCAGCTGATGGGGTTAGCAGTATGCTGTGTTTTTTCAAACAGAAAAGGAAAGCTTTTTTTAAGGTAGCATAATGTCATCATCAGGAAGATAGGCTCTTCAAATCTGAACTGTTTTTACAATTAAAAAAGAGGAACAAAAATGTACCGCATGTTACAGAAACGTTTTTTCCATTGCAGCATCAGACAAGTGAAAGGGAGGAATGATACTGAAAGTGTGGGAAGGATAAATAAACGCTCAAAATATACAGATTCAAAAAATAAATAATAAAACATCCCAGTAACTTTCTAACTGGACATTATTATTTGATTTGTATTTCTTGGCAGGTTAAAAAATTCTGAAGCAGAAGCTGAAATACTGGATATTTTTAAGCTATTGTTGTTATCTTAATACTGGTCTTTCATAATCTGCTTAAAATATTTATTGAAGAAGAGTGTTTTAACACAAAGCATAATCTTTTCTGTCTGTACAAGCTTATTTTATGTTAAATGAATAGCCATACCAGTTGTTTCTCTTAATCAGCTGGAAAATAGGGGTTTTTTTGAGAGACCACCAATATTTGGAAAAGTTTTGCTATCATTATGCTATCCTTTCTCTACTGGTAGGCCTAGGCATTGTTTTTTCTTCCTGAAGCTCTTATATATGCATACATGTAAGAATACAAATATGTATGTATGGTGTATACTGGAGTTATACAATGTGTACCTACTTTTTTCCTATATTCTTATTTTAAGCATTTGCTACTGCCCAATGACAAAAATGGGAATTAGACAGGAATTGGCTATGACCTAATATATCTAATCTTAATAATGTTAATCGTTAGAATGTATGTATGCTATTGAATATGCACTTTCTGGTAGAAAAAAAAATTGTATAGAAAATTTCCCCTAAGTTGCAAATCATGTGAATACATTTTCAAAGTAATTTTAGTCATCATTTGGTTGAAAATAGCTGGGGTATTTTTAGGGTGGCACATGATGTTTGAGAGAGAATTTTTATTATTTATTAATCTGTGAGAAATTTTTTCAGCCTGATCAGAAATGTCATATTTTAAAAATATTACAGAACATATCAAGCATATGCATGCTTAACACTTGACTTGTTAAAGAAAAAACCTCTTTTTTGTGATACTGTATTTTTTAGTTTCACTTAATATATGTATACCTACCTACCTACCTACCTACCTATCTATCTTCTGGTCTTTGTGTGATGCAGACTGAGTACCAGAAGTTGATTGTTTTACATGCGATACAGGATGGTCTGCTGGAGGGGAATGAAACATTTACCATTCACCTAGTCTCTACTGGTGATGCAGAGATATCCCCTGTAAATGGTAAAGAAATGATTCATTACATTCTGAGACATTTCATATGAGTATTCTAGCAAATCTGTTCATATTATTTTAATCTACAGTATTTATATATTTTGTTACCGCTAGGTGGTAGCAGTTTAACCATCAGCCTTTTTCCCTAAGTTGTTTCCTTGTCTGAAGAAATCTAAGAGAATTTTAGGTCATAATTTTTAATTCTAAATTAATTGTTGCTGTAGAATTTTGTGTTCAGATGGTTAACATTGTCTGTAAAGAATTCTTTAACAAAAAGGAGCAAAACCAAAAACCAGGTTCAGACCTGTAAGAACTGTAAAATAATTTAATTTGTAAGGGGCCATCCTGGAAGGGTCATCTAGTTGAAAATCTGGCTCAGGGAGCAGGAGACTTCACAATTAGATCAGGTTGCTAAATGCGTTGTCCACCCAAATTCTAAATATATTGAAGGATGGGGGTTCTGTGGGCCCTCTGGAAAGCCAGTGTTTAACCACTCATGTTACAAAATTTACAAAAGTTAGCTCATTAGTTTTCATTTACCATGAGAATCTTTGTTCTCTTCATAGGTGTTGCAACCATCATTATTGTGGGTGATGAAGGAGCTTCTGGGGTGGTTGGGATAGCCCATTCTTCCAGGCATGTTCTGATTGGAGAACCTTCAGGAAATTATAATGGAACTGCTCTTATTAGGTAGGTACAATACTCATTTTTCCAAAGGAAAAACAACAGATCAGTTTCAAAAGCTATGAGACTCCACATTTGGGTAAAATTTCTTAAGTGTTGCATTTCATTAATACTTAAAATCAGAACTATTTTTAAAGTCAGATGTTTGCTTTTAGAGAAGGGCAGATTATACTATATCTGTGTCTTTTTATTCCTGCTGTGGAGCTCCAAATATTCCTCTCAGTCTTCAAATAATTTACAACATTGATACATCAAAGGAAAGAGGATTCCAATCAAAGGGAGGGAGAAAGGGAATCAATGGGATTTGAAGGTGCTTTGTGCTTTTTGGAATTCAGTTCAGGATTGGTGCCTGAAATGTATTTCCATTTATGATGGCTAGCATAACCGAAGTGGAAACTGGGTTTTTAGTTGAATCAAGATGCAAGTATTTCACTGCATTTAGTCAACTGAAAACACAATGAAGAAATGAAGATGTTACCATACATTCTAAGAGTATTGGAAAAAAGGATTGCAACACTTTCCCTTGGTCAACCAGCAAATACAAGCAACAGAACAGCTTCTCATGCTGCCCAGAGAAGCCCGAAAGACAAAGTGATGCTTTGTGCAGCAGTAGTTGCAGATCATGTTGTAGATCATGTTAGGTACAGACACATTTTTGCCATAACTTAGTTTGCAGAAACTGATGTCATGAGTAGGATTAGGCTCTAGGTTTTTAGGCAAACAGCAGACAGAATATTTCTCAAACAACTTCATAGGAGTATTCTACTGTCCTTATGCCTTAAAATAAATAAATAAATAAATAATTGCCTCTGGCATTACTCTTAAGTTCCATTCCCATTCTGTTTTGCATATCTATCTATGGAAAAGCAGAACGGAACCAAGAGAGCTCAGTTTTCAGTCCCCACCTTTGGGCTATATGGGCAAAGAAACTTTAAAGACCTTTCAGTAAAAAATACAGCTCAAGATGCCTCCCAGCATAGGGAAATAAAACAGAACTGCAGAAACGTTACTGCTCTGAATAGGGAATTGTAAAGATCTTAATAGTGTCATAGTACATTAAAACTCAAGCTTCACAGTGCTGATAACATTTCTTTCATGCACAAAGTCCATCTCTGATTGTAAATATTATATATATACATATCTATATATACTAAAGGTAGAAAATAAAATCCATGTTTGTCTTCTTACCTGCAGCCTGATACGTGGCCCAGGGATTTTTGGTGAGATCATAATACACTGGAATATAACACCTCCTCATCACACAGAATTTATTGAGACATCGGGGACCCTGACAATGCGAGACAGGCAGTCTGCAGCAGTTGTTCTAATACAGGTATATGAGAGGTTTTACAACCAACTGGCTATTTCAAGTACTTCCACTTATTTAGTTAGTATCTTGGTTAGAAATTATTCATACCTCTTTCCCTGGAAATGGTTTAAATCCTGTTAGCTTTCATTGATTCTTCTCCCTAGGCTGTAGATGACAACCGTCCAGAGGAAAAACATTACTACCAGTTTCAACTAACTGGAATCAGTGCTGGAGGACTCATAAATGAATCTAGCAGCACAGCAAATGTTACCATGGCTGCCAGTGATTTTCCATATGGAGAGTTTACATTTTCACGGGAACTATTGCAAACAACAGAAGAAGAAAAATGGGTATTAGATTAAAATTCCTTCTTATATAAAATATTAATAGATATTGTATTGTTGCTAGATTTATGCTTAACTTTAGGGAAAACCCACAAGATTTATCATAACACATCCCCCGGAATGCCTGTCTGAGGCTTTTGGAGTTTTCTAATACTCTGAGAAAGAAGGCTATCTGCAAAGTCACATGTACTGTGTATTTTCTAAAGCACATAGTTCTTACCTGACAGAACCATTAGAAAGATGCCTTTAGAATAGTCTCATAAAGGCAGCTGTAGCAGAAAAACAAAACCATTTTTAAAATAAAATGTCCTCTTTCCCTCAGGTTAACATCACCATTGTGCGTTCCAGGGGATCCTATGGCAAAGTGCGTCTCCGCTTTCAGATAATAAATGGGACTGCAGAGGAGGGAATTGATTTTACTCCCACAGTGAGGGAATTGTTGTTTGAAGCACATGAGGAAAGTAAAATTATTTTGGTTGAAATTCACGATGATGACTTCCCTGAAGGTCCTGAAGACTTTTCAGTGATGATTACTGAAGTGGAACTCCAAGGAAGGTAAAGATAAAATTCCCAGTTGATTGATTACAAGCAGAAGAACAAACTGTATTTGAAATCTGATCTACCTGCAAAAAGTCACAACTGGAGTTCAGCTGTTTTACTGTATAATCTCGTAATGTGGCTACAATAGTAATTCTAATAGAAATTGGATGTATCAGGAACCCAATTCTTTTAACATTAGTACAAAGATTTTGCTGATGAAGATTTATTAAGGCTGGAAGTCCTTAGGCTGTCAAGCTGTCAAGTTGTATGAAATCAGATAAAACGAGAGTGAAAAAGTAAAATATACATGGAATAAACTACTATTTTTGGACATACGATAGTTTGAAAAAGTGTGACCAAAAGTCTTTGGTGATAACTGATAAATGTGAGAATATTTGTGTGTTTGTGGTAGTTTACAAATTGTCATACCTGCATCTTAATACTTTCACAAGAAGAATTTTTAATGTAATTTTCTTTTTATGTTCTTGCAAGTGGATTTGATTTTACTGTAAAAGAAAATGGTCTACAGATCGATCAACCTCCAACAATAGGAAATATGTCCACAGTACGAGTTACTATAGCAAAAAGTGATAATGCAGAAGGCATCATAGAATTTGATCCTCAGTATACCCTTCTACAGGGTAAGTTTACTTAAATTTTCGCTGTGGTTTAGTTAGTAAGTTAGTTAGACAGGACTGTGACTATGGCATGAATTTTGAAATAAAATAACTTTTTCTCAATTATTCTTGCAGTGGAAGAGGATGCTGGATTAATCATGATTCCCGTTGTGAGAAAGCATGGAACTTATGGCTATGTAACGGCTGATTTTCTTTCTCGAAGCATTTCTGCACTTCCTGATGGTGTTGATTATATCATCCACAATAATTCTGTCATTTTTTATGATGGCCAGAACCAGACTTTTATTTATATCTCTATTATAGATGATGAAGAAAGGTAATTAGTTTTTCATGTGTTTATTCACTAATTCACTTCTGAGAAATCCTTTTTTAGCATTTGCAGTATGCTTGTGTTTAGAATTGGAACTGAAAACCAAATTTCTGCAGTGCTGAAAAATCACCTAGATTTAAAAGGGGATAAAAGAAGCTATTATTAGAGTTTCATAATTCCTGTTAAAGTTAATGAAAACAAATAGTTTTTTAAAATAAGAATATCAGAAAATTTGGGTGTTAATACAGTTGTGCATAACGAAATATTTTGCCCTTTTTTAAATTTTAACACGAGTAGAAATAGAACATTGTTGCAAGTGTGAGAAATCTTCTGCTGTATGCTTACAGAGATGACTTCTGGAAACCTTTAAACTGTTGGATGCATGATTGAATGTAGAGTTTATTGTTTTCTTTACCCTCGGATATTTCAGAATCTCTTTTTCTTTTTCCATACAGTGAATTTGCAGAGCAATTTGAAATCCAGCTGACAGGAGCCAGTGGTGGAGCAGTCCTTGGGCCCCACCTAGTGAGCCAGATCACTATTGCTAAAAGTGACTCCCCTGAGGGCATCGTCCGATTTCTCAACCAAACTCGAATTATTCTTCCCAACCCTGATACAACCACGGCAGTGTCCCTGGTGCTGGAAAGGGCTGGAAGATTGTTAGGGGAGACACAGGTGGGCCCTGGCTGCCAAATACTGAATGCTCTCCAGTGACTTGGTCAAAAAGCTCCTGCCTTTTCCTTCAAGAGCTTCTTTGTGACCGATTGCTAATAGGATAATTGCAACTCTTTATTAAACATGAATTGTGTATAGCTGCAGTATAACAGAAAATGTTGTTTCCCTTTTAATTTTCTGTTTCTCCTCCTGTTTTCTTTCCTTTATTGTGGTTTTGTGTACTTTGTTTTGAACTAGCTCCTAATCCCATCAAAAATATGGTTCATTTCATGTACCACCACTAGTTTAATTTAATGTGGTTGAATTACTTCCTGAAGCTGGCCAATTGTTTTTTCAGTACATTTTTTTGAGTTTTCTAGATTTTGGGGTTTTTTTGTTGGTTTGGATATTTTGTGGCTTTTTGTTATTTGTTTTGTTGTTTTTTTTTACTTTATACAGACCACTGACAAAGTGAACATACAAATATCAGCCATGGCAGGCCTTTCATAGTCTTGGCAAATAACTGAAAAATTGGCCTTAAAGGCCATGAGCTCCTTTTCTCTCCATATAAAAATTATCTTTGTCTTCTTTGCTTTTTCTAGTAGTCGTTGGAGAAAACTGGAAAACAATTAAAAGCCCAAAATAATAATTTTAAAGTGCTGAATATGACCTCCTTCAAAGTATATCTGATTTGTGGGAAATTCTGAAAATATTCTAGCTTTTGATCAGACTGAAGAAGTATGAATCATAAGTTGAAGGACTGAAAACTTTTATTGCATAAAATATTTGTTATTTTCAGTCTGGGTATCACACTTCACAGGGAATGGTTTTGATCATGAGTACTCATTTGGGGAGCTTCACAACAATTGTGAAAGGGCAAGAAATAGAAACTGTGTGCTTCACGTTACATGCTAAAAAAATATCAGTTTCTCTTCTTTTCTATTACCGATATCTAGGATTAAATAAACTGTCATTGTGGCTAACTAACACTTCAAAATTTCCATTTGTAATTAGTCATGCTTATTTTTCCAAAGGATTATATATTTTCCCACATAGAATTCATTGTGAATATTTTGTATTCTGTATAAACAATGAAGATTTGAACATAGCTAGTTACCAGATACA
Organism: Falco peregrinus; assembly: GCF_023634155.1. Classification (NCBI taxonomy): domain Eukaryota; kingdom Metazoa; phylum Chordata; class Aves; order Falconiformes; family Falconidae; genus Falco; species Falco peregrinus. The sequence continues at coordinate 5,753,912 of NC_073739.1, forward strand.
AGAATTTTTGTATCACTTGTGATACTCTGTCATTTTTTCCCCTTTGAGACTAGTATAATATACTGCCACTCTAAATCTGAAACTGGTATCTTCCACAGATTAACTGGGACATCTTGGGACCCAATTCAGAAGAGGTTTTACCTCCCCTGAATAGTGACATTGGTGACCCTGTGAATGGGTCATTCTATTTCAGAGAAGGAGAAGGAGGTCTGAGAACCATTAATCTACAAATCTATCCTCATGAAGAAGTTGAAGTTCAGGAGACCTTCATTATTAGACTGAGCCTTATGAAAGGTGAAACAGAAATAGATCCTAAGGCGAACAGTATTACACTAATAGTAAGTCTTTTCTTTCTTCTGAGATCTCTGTTAATGTTGGTATTTATCCTGCAAAGGTTAAAAAATTAATCATAATGATCACATAGTTTGTCATTTGGCTTTTTTGTCCTGTGTACTGCTTAGGTGTATTACAGCTTCCTTTCATTAAAAAAAAAAAAAAAAAAAAAAAAAAAAAGGTGAACAATCTGTCAGTAAAATTTGGTACATAAGTTCTGACCTAGCCCTCTTACTTGTAGATTTCTGTGGTTCTCTTTGGAGAGAGCATGGATTGGGACCTCATTTCTAAATGTGTTTCTTGTTCATCCCTTCTTGACCGTTTCGTCTCCTCCAGCTGTCATACATAAAAGAAGGAGATAATCTGGCTATTGCAGAGCAAGAGAAATGCAGAATTTGTGGGAGAAGGCAGAGGGAGTTGTCAAAAACAGATTACTGCTCTAGGGATACTGCAACTAAGGAAATATTTATAAGGCTGTTATAAGTAGCCCACAAAAAATATATATCTTTCCTTGAAATTCGATTATTATTTTTTTTCTTCTGTCTGTAGAGTGTTGATGGAATTAGCTCCTGTTTCCATAGGCTGCTCAGTTTCTCCTTTAGGGACCCAGATTTATTCTGCGGACTGTAGTGTTTCACCCTGCACACCAATGAATTGGTTTCTCAATAGGTGCTGATGTTACAACTCCATCATAAATCCAGTAATTGTTGTGGCAGCTACTGATTTACACAGGTGGAAGTGGATGACCTCTATCCCAGAGGGCTAAGTTTGCAAGCTGATAATGTCCTAAGAGTTTCTGTACACCAGCCCAAGATGCCTGGGTGTTTCCTGCGTTAATATCAAAATATTCAGATACAGCATTTGAAATAAAATTCTGTCCTTTTCTTCTTTGGACATGGGGACTGAAAACTGCTAAGGGGATGTTCATACTTTCTCATCTGTCTCTTGGTATCAGTTTGATTCCTGTTCAATTTAGATTCTGCTTAAACTTTATGTATCACTGTAAGACTTTCTCACAAAAGAGCAAGTCACCTATATATCTCATATAACACTTTTGCTTTGTGTGCATCTGGATGTCTGTGTGCATGCATGGGCTTGATATCACGCCCTTCTCATATCTTGATGATCCTGTCTACCAAGCTCTTTTTTAATTCTGTCAATATTTTTTTCTAACTACTGATGTACTTTTGAATCTTTTTTTAAAAGGAGAAAACTCAGTAGGAAGAGCTAACAGATGTGCGCCTTGTAGCTTCTAGCAATGACAATCTCAATGGTTTGAAAAAATACAACTCTACATTTCTGATTTTTTGTTTGTTTGTTTACTTTTGTACAGATACAGAAGTTCGGTGATCCCAATGGAATTGTACAGTTTGCTCCTGAATCATTAACTGAGAGTAATTATACAGAACCTTCAGCAGTGGAAGGGCCACAAAGTATTACACTGTTTATCAGACGAATTCAAGGCACTCTGGGAAACATAACGGTATTCTCACTCTCTTCTTAATGAACTATATAATCTGAAATCATCCTTGGTATCAATGTATGGAGCAACATCTTATTCTGTGCCTTTTAGTGGCTTATTTCTTGAATTAATTTGCTTTTTACACTGAATTTAGCAAGGGCTCAGCCCTAGTACTTGTGGTTTCGAAAGCCAGATTCAGGCACCCCTGGTCAGGGATAAAAAAAGAAAAACAGTACTGCAGTGCTTCTCTTGCTTTCTCTCTCCATCTCCCCCTGTGCTTTTGATGGGAGAACAGAAGAGACTGTGCTTTCATAGTAACCTTTCTTTGAGATCATCACAATATACTCTTTTCCAGTAATATCTAAAGGTAAGAACCAGACTTTTTTGAACAATCAGTCACATTTGTTTTTCCCTAAAGTTGTTTAAGCATTTTAACAGGTACTTGTTTAGTTGAAAAAAAAAAAAAATCAATCAAAGCATCTGCTGCGTTTAATGACAAGTCTTCACCCCTTTCTGATGTGAAGAATCTTGGAAACAGGAAAACCAGCAAGGATATTTTGGTGTAAAAATAGAAGTAATTCCAAAAAATTGTTCAGAGATTCCATACAGCTTTACATAACACTCTAGTACTGTTAGAGGCACAACACACCCTGCTGTAAGATAGTCTGTGTACTTCTTTCTGTGCATACCTAAGCTAATTTTCATTTTACCCACTTAAAACCAATCTGTTCCATATCCTATCTATACTGAATTCTGAATATGATTGAAAGTTTCTGACTCTGTGGGTCATTCTGCTTTCTTTTGTTTTGTGCATTTTCTAAACTCATTTCAGGTTTACTGGGAAATACATAGTGAATCTGACATCACAGGTGACTTCCTTAGGACTGAGGGATCTGTTGTTATGGCTCACCAGCAGAGTACAGCTGAGATAATTATCTACCTGTTACCTGATGATGTTCCAGAACTGGATGAAAACTATGTGGTGCATCTGATTTCAGTAGAAGGTGGAGCAGATATAGACCAAGACAAAAAAATGTCAAAGATAAATGTTTTTGCAAATGATGATCCTTATGGAGTGTTTGCCCTGTACTCTGATCAGCAGTCAGTATTCATAGAGAGAAACCTGGATCGGTATGTTCAGATTAATGTAACTCGGCATGCTGGAGCATTTGGAGATGTGATCGTTGAGTACTATATCAAGTCTCATCATGAAGAGGCACTAATTGAACCTGAGAATGAGATGGGATGCCTCACGGTAAAAGATGGTGCCAGCTTTGGAGCAAAAAGAGTGCCAATAAGCAACCAGGTCTGTATTATTCTCTTTGGTCCTATGATATCTATTGTTTCCATTTGTGTTCATCACAATACAAATATGCTGGAATAAGAGACCGGACTTTCAATAGTATCCATTGTGAAGAAACAGAAAAGAGAGTTTTATTATTATGAATTTCCTATTTATGGAACAGAAACTGGATCGAAATATCATGTTTTAAGATAATAATGGCAAAATCACTGCTGTGCATGTGTTCAAATATTCAGTATTTCTGTCATTGCTTTGTGGTACTGTGAGTTCAATATTTCATTATTATTATACGTATGGAACTATTTTCTCAAATTTCCCTTTCGGATAGTAGTGATATGTCAGTGCTGACTCATGAAGCAGCAGATAAATTTACCTGGAGTTCTCAGTGTTCCCTGGTTGTTTGTTATTATTATTAGAGTCTTACATCCACACTCACATCCCTTTACATCCATTTTATGTCTTTTTAATCCTAAGGATTAAAATCAAGCAGAGGCCCACTGTGTTAGATCCAATTTATTAAAATGGCAGTAGTTGCTCTACAAATTCACATTCAAACAAACTGTTGGTAAATGACATGCACAATAAAGATGCTCTAGCTGTATTTCTTTTGAGAAACGTAGTCAACAAAACACTTGTCTTGAAAACACTGCTTTTTGTGTGCAAGTGGAACAAAATCTGCAGATTGTTCTGCAACTTAACTTGAACTTGCAGATATAATGTTTTTCGTGGAAGCAAATTTCTACTGTTTTAATTAAATTCTCTCTCTCAAAGGCATTTATTTTACTGGGCTTGAATTTTACTCTGGAACTGATTAATGTAAGCCTGGTTACAGAAAGTGCCAAGGATGTGCCTAAAATATTAGGAAAAGCAAAGTCAGCTGTTCTGCTTGTTCCTGAGGAAGCTGCCAATTCACAGGTCAGTAGACTGGCTGCAGTGTAATCTTTCTGCCACAGAAGGAAGGTACACTTCCTTACAGAAGATAGCTGCTGTAAGAATTCACTTGGCACCCTTGTGTTTTCATCATTACAACCAATTTAATAAATTCTGACAAGACTTTCCGAGTTATTACTTGTACTGTATATTATCTTTTCTCTGGTACAAATTCTTAGATAAATGTGTTAATACAGTTTGAAATTGTCTTTTCATCTATAAAATGTAAATAGTGTAAATATTACAGTTAGTTTATACTTTTGTTGACATGAAATGGAAGTTCTGAGACTTAGAGGAAAATAACTCAATTCTGAACAATGTTATTCCTTTAAGCATAGTAGCCCCGAAGTAAATAACAGCGGCATGTTGTATTATGTGCAAAAAGAGATGGACATCATGCTGGGTTTTAATGCAGTTGACAGTATATTTGGCTAGTCACTGAGTGGGAAAATTTCCATTTGTCTACTTCATATCAGAATGAGAAAATTTGCCTATTCTGATATGGTATATGTGATACAGTTCCCTTTTTGTATGTCAAGCAAAGACAACAGCATGGTGAGGTTTTAGTTCTCAAATGTTATTGAAGCTTTTATTTAATGATTTAATTGTCTTGAAGCACTGTTCTGTCTTTTAATTTGTAACTGAATTTAATCCACATGATCTTTCTGTAAACATCATTTACTACCATATATCCATTTATCATCGTTTTTAGAATGTGCGAATTATCCTTTCAGTCCCATTTGCTCAAAGAAAAAGAAAATTAGATTGTACTAGCAAGAACAATTTTGCCAATAGTATCATGTGGCACCAACTTACTTTCCACTGGATAAACAGTAATTTATTTTAGATCTATGTGCATATATATACACATATAGTATTACATCTATTGCCTGTGAGCATTGAGGGCAAGTTGGTTTGTTTTTCTTTTAAACAGGCACAGAATGCTCTATTCAGTGTTTTCAGCACTGAAATGTCAGTTTTACTGGCCTTTTCCCTAAGATCTAGTTCTCAGAAACGTAAGATTTAGAAGCATTGTTAAAGATTTCTGAAGGAAGTATGTGTGTATATATATTCACACATGCATATATATATATATGTACATACATACATCTATATGCACACATAAATACCGTAACATGCCTATTTTACAAAATACAGTATGCTTTCACATATTGCCAATTTTTATTCCATTTCCTATAACAAAATCTACTGTGTTTGAACAGGTTGGCTTTGAATCTGTGATTTTACGACTTACAGATATTATAGCAGGGACAGGTCAGGCTGTCATAAGCAGAAAAGGAGTTTATGGCTCTGTAACAGTTACCTGGATTTCAGGATACCCGCCAGACCTAATTACTGACTTTGCTCAGCCAGGCAATATTACTCCCCCGTTTGGTAAGTACTTGTCCAAGGAAACAGCTGTTAAAAGTTGCATAAGTGCTGATACCACCTTTTAGTTGGTTGCACCTCTACGTACTTCCTCTGTTAATGAAGAGTCATCAGAATGAAACTGGGTGGTCTGATTTTTACCTGTAAGGGATATGTTTCTTTTATGAGCAAAAAAACCCCCTAAGCTTCATAGGTACATGTCTGAGAGGTAGGCACAATGCTCTGCCCCTGAAGGACAGGCCCTTATCATGCAGATTTCTTCTGCCTAAATGGAGTGGAATTGTGATTGAAGTCTTTGTCTCAGCACATTCCCAGGTAAAAAGAGGATTCCTATTTAGTGATTTTGACTTGTGCTCTCTCTCACTCTCTCTTTCCCTTCAGGTACTGTTGCATTTTCCTTTGGTGAGCAAAGTAAAGTGATTTCATTTCAGGCAACTCCAAGCCTAAACAAACATGAGTCATTTGCCATCACTTTAACAGCAGTGCACAGCAACGTGTCTGGTGGGGCTCGCCTGAGGTAAGGCTATTACTTATGGTTTCCAGTCACACAGATGCTGTAAGAATTATGACCTGCATACTGGCATACACCTTATACAAATCCCTATTAAATTACAGATAGCTAGCAAGCTATAGTGCCTTTGATATATTTGTATGTCTTGTCTTAGGTGGAAACAAGTGTCAGAACTGATCAAAACTGAGGCTTTTCTCCAGTTCCTGTCTATTCCATGTCACTGGGGTCTAAGGTGCCTAGAATATGCCCAGAATGATGGAGACAGTTAAGAAAATGAAGAACAGAGATCAACAGTTTTAGCCAGGAAGCTGAAGAGTGAAAGCAATGTAACCGCTTTCATTAGTACCCCAAAAAATCCATATTTAGAAAATCTTAGATAACAAACATTATTTGAAACAAATAAAATGAAACAAGGAATGCTCTGAAAATACCTAATTTATATAGAAAGCCCTTTTTATTCTTAAAAACAAAGCCATTACATTTAATGTAGTTTTCCGTCTCAGCCAAGTGGTTGTCTATTCTTCAAACTATTTTCTTTTCATTCTGTCTTACTCATTGATAGCTAGAAGTGGTATAAAAAGAATGAACGTAGAATAACACTGCGTCTGGAGAAAGGTATTGGCTTTACCGTATCACAATTACACTGGCAAATCTGAAGGAAGTAAGGAATGGACTGGATGGCTAAACTCCCGAGAGTCACCCCTTCTCCTAGGCTTGTCTGTCCTGTGGACTGGTGTCCTCAGAGCACCTATTTACCGTGTGAGTCAACTATCTTGACTATATGAGAATGACCTTTCTTAAAAAACTTACGACCACATCCCACAGGAGGTAAAGCTGACAGTTACTTTGAAGAGTTTTTGGCTCCCATACTAGTGGAAAGGGTCTGCTTTTTTAACCAAAATCACTGTAATCTTTCCACAGCTTGGTAGCCTCCAGCACTGAATAATGGGTCAGTTATAGATATAAGTGTAATGCCTAAGGTTTTGCAAAGGTTCTAAGTCTCTGTGCTTAATTTCTAATAAGAAGGGGATATATTTATTATGAAAAAAGCAGAGATTAAATTGATATTGATAATAGAGCTCAGATCTGGAAAAATTACTATGAGTAATGTTGCGAGGGAGTAGTTAGCATTTCAAGGCCCCACTGTAAATTTTAAAATAACTTCCCTTCCTTCTTTAGCTTCCTTGCTAAAACTGTAGATCTGCTAGTACCTGTCTGCTCCACCGTTTTGCCTTGGTACAGGAAGTTTGTCCAATGGTTAAAACTGATGTTACTCAGAGTGACTGTATCATAACATACCTCCCTGCGCTGTGTCCACAATAGAAGGACATCATACTTTCCTTTGCCTCTCCATTTTCTCAGGAAGACCTTATTTTATTTGTCCTTTACTCTGTATCCTGTGCTGACTCAGGATGGATGAAACCGGTGGAGGGCTGTTCAATCCAATCATTGCAAAAACATTTTTCTGGGAACCTCTTTAAATCTTGCTTGGTACAACTGCTACTTCTTCCCTCTACTGTTACACATTTTTTTAATCCGCTCTCTTACAACTGTCATTGATTGGTCACTGGAAATTGTGCTGCTTGGGTGTTTTACTTCTCATACTTTGTATTTCCTCTCTCAGTTTTGATATCTTTTCTGTTTCAGATCAGGATTTACAATAGCTGAAATTGAGCCAATGGGGATATTCCAGTTTGCTCTTAACTCCAGATCTGTTTCAGTTGAAGAAGATGTTCAGGCAGTCACACTACATGTTGAAAGATTGTTTGGTTTTCAAAGTAATCTCACTAAACTGACATATCAGACCATTCCAGGAAGTGCCAAACCACTGGAGGACTTTATACCCATTTACAATGGAGAGCTTATATTTTTATATTTTCAGACAAATGCTGTGATAGAAATATCAATAATTGATGACACTGTGTCTGAAATGGAGGAATTTTTTTTTGTAAATTTGACTGCTGTGGAAATTTTGGATGTTCAGCCTGTGAATCCTGACTGGAGTCCACGTTTCAATCCAGCTTTCAGTGTTGCAACAGTTAATATCCTGGCTAATGATATTTTTCATGGAATACTAAGTTTGGGGCCAGAGTTTATTTATGTTGAAGAAGATGCAAAAAGCAGTACCCCCAACACGGTGATACTTCATATCAAAAGGACCAAAGGTTTTACTGGTGATATTGAAGTAACTGTTAAAACCTTTGGGGGAGTAAGTGCACAGAGTGGTGTAGATTCATATCCTTTTGGAGATGTTTTTGGAAAATCAAACTTCACCTGGGCAATGGAAGGAGAAGATTTTGAGGAAAAGTCAGTCTCTCTGACTTTGCTGGATGGAGAAAGAGAAAGCAAAGTGTCCATAAAAATTTTTGATGATGATGAGCCTGAAGGACAGGAGTTGTTTTATGTTTTCCTGTCAGATCCTGAATGTGGAGCTCAGATTGTGGAAGGAAAGGATGAATATGGATTTGCTGCTTTTGCAACTGTGATTATTGCAGGTAATATTTTTTTTCCCCCAGAAAATTAATCAGTACATCTGAATTAAATAACAGTAGATAACTGTCTGTTATATCAACTTTCATGTAAAGACTGGAATTCTATTTGATAATAAGCAGGCTATTTTATTCCCAAATCTTGAGTGTTCCAGATCAGTGGAATCATCTAATGCACAATCCCACTGTGCATCCCTTAGCAGTGTAGCTCAAAATACATTTATAGATGTTGCTTATGTCTGTTCTTGTCCTGGTTTACTTCATGTAGGGAAAAGGCTAAGCTTGAGTATTTTTCTTGCAGATGTAGTAGCATTGCAGGTTTTTTTGGTTTTCTTTGCCATGATGTCACTTTCACATTTTATGGGGTTTGCACAAAGTATAAAACCCAGATTCTGTTTTCATTCTTTGATACTATGCAGTTCATGTCTGCAGTGTAGTCATCCTCTGCTTCTGGGGATGGAGGATAGGAACGGGCTTACACAGACATCATTTTTCTTTCAGTCACTACACGCTGCTGTGAGAGAGTGATCTCAGAGCTCATTTCCATTAGGATTTCGACACCTATCACACTTATGAATTGAATATAAAGCAAATTTAACCATAATGTAGATTAAATTTTAGAAACAAGGTGGGAATTGGAAAGTTTAGGCTAATCAAGAAAGCTCTATGTAAGGCCCAGCATTTACTGGAATTTTGATGTATTTATATAGTCTTAGGAAAACAAAGTAGATATTGAGAACGAGGATTAAACAGTGCTGTTGGATAACTGTATGCAGCAACCAAGACTATATGCAAGAGCAGAGCGTCGCGTTCCCTTCGTGTGCACCATCTCTAGAATTCACCGCGCAAGTAACCAGTTGCCCATATGTGCAAGTTAACTGAAGAAGGATGTGCATAGGCACAGGCTGGAATTTCAACTTGCATTGAATCCCATGGAATTGTATTGACACTCTCTAGAATTACACCCTGAGTGCAATGGGTACATAAAGTAAGATCAGGAGGTGACTTATGTTAAGGAGAAGGGTCAAAGCATGTATCTGCATTTAACTGTATAGACAGAAAGATACCACAGGTTAAATATTTGTGCATGCACATAATAAACATGCTGTTTCTGTTAATCTTCAGTGTATATATTGACATTTAATAAGTGTTGGGTCAGAAGTAGATTGCCTTTCCAATAGGAGAGTAAAGTCATCTCTACCTGTAAGGAGAAATCCTCTAGAAGCAAGATTTAATGGGACATTGTGAAGACGTTAAATTTCCCTTCATTAACCCTGTATTTTTTTCCTCCACTGCTGTTCTGTTGGTTATTTACATTCCCATGAGAACAATGCAGTATTTTGCAGCTCCCTAGTTCTGCACACGGAATTAAAGGCGCAGGAGAAAAGCTGATGTAACAGTTTGGGAAAATGAATGTGTTCAACAACATTATAGGTGGAATGAATAGGAAAGCTAAAGTCCTGTCCTTGGGAGCCCATCTTTATCCCATAACTTATTATGTCAATGCTGTCTATCTAGACCCATGCTGAGACCCATTTCTGTTTAGAAATAATATGTTTTAAGGGCTCTGGTAAGTGTAAAATAATATAGCTGAAGTGATATCTCCTATAAGGTATTGTGAGCAAGGCTTTTGACACTGTTTTGGACTAGTGTGACACCTAGCTTCTTGAAATCAAGGGACAGAACATTCAGTCAGTGCTGAAAGCTGCTGAAAATACAAGCTTATGTGCAGAGGTAGTGTCAGAACTCTCGTAAGGAATTTATTTTCAAAAATACTTATTCTACTGGTTAAAATAAAATCTAGAATTGCCAACATTTGAAGTTCTAGATAAGAGTGAAATGTAAATTAAGAACAGAAATACCAAAAGAAATTTTCTTGAGGCATCCCCAAGTAGTACTTTGCAACATGTTTTTGGTACCCAGTTTTTATTTTTTAGCAGTTATCCATATTAAAATTGTAATTTAGTCCTAGCTTAACCTTCTTGCTAATTACTTTCATGGACTGTTTCCTATATAGGAAGTGATCTCCAGAATGGCGTTTTGGGATTCATTCCAGAAGTACAAAGTGGTCTCGTACTTGATGAAGACTCAGAAAACAGAGAAGTGCTGCTGACTGTCGCAAGGCAACCAAACAGGTGCAGGCAACAGCTAATCCAAGTGCTCTTCCCACATGCTGTTATGTGCTGTGTTGAATCACAGAAGCACTGTTAGTGGAAGGGATTATCACAGCATTTTATAATAAATCGTTGCCTTTCTGCTCCTTTAATAACTTCCCAGAATTTGGCAAATGGGCCTTGAAGTTGTGAATGTTATTAGGTCTGTCACTGTGCTGGTATAAAGCCGAAACAGCAAAAATCTAAGTATTTTCCAACTTACTCTGTCAGGCAGCAAGTGGGAAAGTTTTGCGTAAAGTATTTGCACTGCTAAAGGTGTAACTCAGATTCTCGTTCCCTGTATAATATAAGTAGGTATGAATGCTAAAATGGCGATGAAGTCCTTACCTAAGTGTCAGTACTATGTTTATGTCTTCACTCACAGATATTATGTTTTTTCCTGATTCACATACTTATATGTTGCGCATTTATGTGTACTTTAAACAAATATGCTCAAGTACTCTAAGCTTCTTAAACCTATAGGAAAGACTATTTCTGCCCGGCTTTCCAGGCAAATGGTTAATACAGTATTAAAGAAAGTACTTGGTCACATCCCTGTCTTCCAAGCACCAGTGTCTCTTATTCAGCTAATCTCATGTTTCCTGAAACAAAAGTTGAGAAGAATTTGGGTGCTAGTTAATTGCTTTATTTGCTCCCTGTGTTGCTTTTTGGTAATCTAAACAGATTTTGGAGGAAGGAATTTAAATAAAAAGAGATAATTTTCATCTTAAATGTTTTTTCCCTAGTGATAAATTCTGAATAGTAACATAAAATGTATGTTATGTCTGTGTCTTATGATTCCTAAAGCAACAGTGCTTTCCTTCAGTACATGTATACCCTTTTGATTTGCTTATAGGGCTTTTGAAGATGTGAAGATCTTTTGGCGTGTAACCTTTAATAAAACAGCTGTTGTCCTTCTGAAGGATGGCATGAACTTGGAGAATGAACTTGTGTCTGTGCTGGGAGCCACTACCTGCATGGCAGGTCAAACAATGTGCAATATTTCCATTGAAGTAAAACCTGATGATGTAAGTAACTATTGCTCATTTTTGTACAGTACTGTGACATTGAATTGCAATTTATCAAGGTGAAAAAACCCCTTTGATCTGGAGGAACTGATGTGCCGTTTGAAGATGGTAACTTGACATCTGCTCAGTTCCTCTGCAAACACGTTTATTTACATGCTTGTGCTACCTCCCTCGTGACTGGTAAAAATTTGGGAAAGAGTATTTAGTTTGAAGAGAAAACTGCAGATTGCAGATTTTTATGGAATGATAAGAAAAAAAAATGGAGTTCTTTCAGTGAGATGCATGTTCATATATGGGACTCTTGCCCTTCACACAGTAAATTTTTCATCTATCAAAGCAGTTCTTAGTATGGTTTATGGAAAGCATATCCTGTAAGTAACGTAAAAAATAAAAAACATCTCACTGAACAAAAAAAACTTTTATGGGAATTTGTGCTTAATATGCATGCCTAAATCCAGCACGCTGATCTGTGAAAACTCTCCTCAGTCATAAAGCTGCATGAGAATCTCTGAGTGTCTAAACATCTGTTGCTGTGCACATCAGCTTGTGAGTAGCAAAGCTCAGTTTAGCAGCCATCATCCACTAAAGCCATTTGGCATTCGTCGGTTGGGTATGCCGAAGCCTAAGAGCCTCGAGAGTCCCAGCTGGCGCTCAAAAATGCAGACAGCATTAAATTAATACAAAGCACGGCGTTCAGTTATTTTATTGGAAAGAGAAGGAAAAAAAAAAAAAAGAAAGGATTAATGCTTGCCATTCTTTCAGAGTGAAGAGTTTGAAACTTCCCAAGAAACCCTAACAGCCAGGCAACTGGCAAAGCTGAGGTCTGGGGAGTGGAAAACAGACAAAATGAGGAGGCTTCTACAGTTTTTCTGACTACATTCTAGAAAATAATGCAAGAAGTAGTATGTGGGAAATTGTAATACCCTATTAGAGAATAGGGTGCAATTTCCTAGTTAAGAGAGCCACTTCCCTTCTTCATCTTCAAATGTTATTTTTAAATTACAGAGCCAATGAATAAAATATGTGCCTGAGTGGGGCACAGGCTGCCTCACTGAGTAAACTGGGATTTTAAATCTGTTTAGTCTGAAGTAGTGTTATCATTTAGTGGCAGCAGTGCAGCAGCTGCAGAGACATGCAGTTGTGCCACATGAAGCACAAGCGTGTGCCACTCTAACAGGTGCTAATGGAAGGCTAAAGTTCCCTATGGCATTCCAGTAATTTCTGCCTGTCAGCAATTAGTCAAGATCAGGCCCCTTAAAGAATTACTTAACAACAAATCAATTAAAAATATGTGCTATTTAAACCCCTAAATATGTCCTAATTCTTCTTCCAGTTCTTTCTCCATAAGATAACTTATAAATTAGTACCAAATACATTATGAAATTATGGAGTAATAAATATTTGATAAATATTTCATATTTTTTATGGCATATGTATGACTTATTCTAGCTTTTGAAAGTTTTTACTTAGTTAGCTGTACTGACTTTGTTAGTAAAGAGCTGAATCCTGCTTTCCTGGAATTAAAGTAGGGTTTCCTAAAACCAGAGCTGAAACAAAAAAGTATGTTTACTAAAAAAAAAAAAATTGCCTTCAATGCTCATTTTTTGGTAATGCTATTGTCTTGTAAAGAACTACTTTTTCTTGCAAGTTTGCTGCTTCATGAGTGCATGTAATAGGTACAAATAACGTATTTCCAATGATTTCTAGAATCTTAGTAAACCAATGTCTATTTCTAAACCTGTTATGTTTGTATGGTAGGTACATGATGAAAAATGTGGTAGAATGTCATATTGTAATTTAATATTGCTGTCTTACTTTCAGTAAACAGGCATTAGGACTGTAGAATTGACTAGGCTAATTCTCTGACATATGAACACTAATATGCAATAGCCTGTATTTCCAGACTGACAGATTTCTGTACATTTAAACCTCACAAATGTCTATCAGATAGTATCTCTAAACTTTGGGATTTTTGATAAATTCAGTTGGGCATTCAAATCTACTGAGATTTGCTTGTAAAAGCATGCATGAACACATTAATGTTTAAACACTAAGACTGTATGTAAAATGTTTTTCAGAGCTTTACCTGAGTTCAGTACTCAAGTACAGTCAAGTTAATTAATTGCAGTTTCAAAACAATTAGACTTCTGTGCAGTTTTTCCACAGGTGAGTAGGTGTGTACGTGCCTTTTCATAAGGCAAAAAGAAAATGAAAGAGCAAATTCTTCACAAGATGTACATCTTATGTAAGTCCATAACCTGGAATATGGAGCTCTTGGAGAGTTTACTGTCATGTATGGTGGCAAATTTACAGCCACAATATATATAGTATATAAATAGCCACTTTATTGCAACAAATTCCATGTGAAAATCTGAGATTGCATTATTGTACATGACAGAGTAGTGCCTATTGCAGTAGGTTTTTTTAGGATATACTTCATTGTACTTACTGCACGTTTCAGGAAGCTTGCCTGTGGTAAGTGTTAGTACGAGTAATCCATTGTGCATACAAAATATAATATAATTTTTTTCAAGCTGAAAGTAAATAGTAGGTCCTATAATAATATGGAAAAATCCCTCATTTGCAGGTACCTGAACTTGAAATGTATTTTTTTGTTGAGCTGTACGCTGTAAGCACAGGAGCTGCATTGAACAGCAGTGCCAGATTTGCTGTTATAACAGTCCTTGAAAGTGATTCTCCTCATGGTTTACTATATTTTGCTGTGGGATCTCGTTTTGCTGTGGCTCATAAAAAGACAACTTTAATCAGCCTACAGGTGCTTAGAGATCCTAGTACATCAGTAACCACAATGGTTAGCTACAGCATGCAGGTAAGACTTTTATTGTTACTTTTATTATTTAAATTATTTTTATTATTATTTTTATCATTAAATCAGTGTTCATTCCCTGAAATGAATGTGACTGTGATTAGTAGTTTTTCAGGAAATGGTCAAACATTTGCTGGACTGTATGGGCTGCTTCTTTGGTTTCCCATTAGTAAGAAGACCTTGTTCTTATTGCATTGCCAAGAGTGGTTTTGTTCATTAGTACCTTCCAGTAGCTTCAAAGCTGTGGTCAGTGAAGGTATTAAATACATTTTTTTCTTTGTTCTGAGGTTCTTACGAGACTCCAATTTTTGAGGCTTCTTTGTCTGAAATTAATTTTTAATCATGATAGTTGCAACTACAAGATTCAGATACCGACACACTTGCTGTGTTAAGTCACACATATATTAATACACAAAGCACTCTTAGGAAAAGAGAGAACTTTGATCAAATTGTATTCCATGTTCTTGAAGTACTAAACCTGAAAATTGTTCTTCCAATTGAAAATCTCATGTGCTAAGGTATTTTTTATCATCCCCATTCATTTTTGTTATGTTTACAGCTGTAACACCAGACTCTTCTAGCTGTTGACCCTTTTATCTCTAAATGACTACCTCATTATTATTGACAGACGATGAAGAGTCTCCTTTAGCAGAAGTAGCACAGCTGCAAACTCCTTCCACTTCCTTATAGTTGTGAATCCAACATCAGGGCAGGGCACAGGCTGCAGAAGGGATTCCTCCACGCTTGCTGTCACATTGGAACAGTGTTTAGCCTGATGTGCTTTGAATATGTGGTGTTTTATTCCTAAAAGGTGCTATTCTGGGGGAGAGTTATTATAACAAAGCATTGTGTGACCAGTGTACTCACCTTTTATAATAAAAGGCTTTGCATTCTGTTGTTATATTGCATGCATATCTACTTTAACTGCATATATTTGCATGGTGTTTCCATGCATTTATTATACAGTAGCTGGCCAATGTTTTAGTTAAATTGTGTGGTAACAAATTTTCACATTCTTTCCAGCCACAAGTTCATGATTATTTAGCTGAATTGCTGCTGTCCAGTGTATATTTAAGCTAAAATGTAGGGGGCAGTTCCTTACCTGTTTGTATTTTTTATATAACAGCCCTTCTTTGGACATTTTTAGGGTTTGAGGGTGCATGGCCAAATACCAAGGTATTGGTACGACTGGTCCCTGTGAAATAAGAGGTCACGGCAGACAGGAAGCATGAGATGCTAACTGGAAACAGATGTTTATCTCATTCCTACAAAGGTTTCTTAAACATTGTTCTTGTCACTAGTGTTTTTGTTGCCACTTATTTCCCTGCTTCCTAATTCTTAATTGGAAGGGATAAACAAAAGGAAACTTCTCACTGGAATTTGCCCAGATGATGTGATCATGTTCTAGAGCAGTTTTAAACAGATGCACACTGCATTGATTTACCAGGTTCTCCTGTGAACTAAAAATGTCTGATTTATTCCATACGTAAACTCTACTAATTAAAAGTAAATACTTTCAAAAGGGGGTCTAGTATTTCACAAATAAAAATCCTTGTTTTTTTCATAGGAGACCTTTACTTAAGAGCCAGTATAAAATCTGTACTTGGTAAATGAATAGGTAGTATTGAAAATAAAAAACATTTGAATAATAGCCCAAAATGTTAGTGTCCACTTAAGGAAAGTTTATTATATTGCCAGACATAATAGCAAGGTTATGGCAACTGACAAAAAGAGCAAGAATGTGAAGAATGAAACAGTATCTGCAAACCTCTTAGAAGGTAATAATAGTGCTACTCCAGAGGCAAAGGAGGCCATATAGCATTCCTAGATAAATTGATCTGTCTGCCTTGCATGTGTATTCTGTAGTGTTTGCTTTGCCTTTGGACCTAAACGGATTGTTCTTCTTTTAAGTATTTATTCTGGGACTGAATGTATCATGAATTGATATTAGTTTGGGCACAGATTTTTGCAAAACCTTTGGTTTGCTTTTTTTTTGGTATTTATATATCTGTAACACCTGTCTGTACCCTGAGCTGAGAGGGACTTCATGCTACAGTTATAAACTTACATCACCCGCTCTGGAATTCACCTTGTGGATGTGCTAACATTTCTGTAATATCTGTTCACCCAGAAAAGCTGTGTGATTTTTGTTCTGGAAAAGAAAGAGAGGGATCCTGCCTACTTTTGAAGAAATTTATACTTCTTCTCCTAAGCTGTCACTGACTAAAGGTGACAGATTGCTGTTTCAGGAAGATATTTCAGTCAATGTAATTAGTATATCATCCTTAACCTTAACTGCATTTTGAAAGAGGACTTCTTTTTTACCCATTTAAATTTTACCCATTTAAAGTATGTGTATTAGCTAATTTTGAACAGTTGTGTCTATCATAATGTTACTTAAAACTCTTCTGATTTCTTTTAAGGAGCTACAAAAACCTGAACCTATTGGTCGGACCTTCATATCTCCAGCTGTGGCAGGACAAGATTTTGCCAGATCTGAAGGTTTATTGATTTTTGAACCTGGACAGAGAAATAAATTTCTGGATGTGACCCTGACTCCAAAGACAGGATCTTTAAACCCATTTCCTAAACGTTTCCAGGTTGTACTTTCTAATCCCACAGGCGGTGCCAGAGTAGATGACATGTATGGTATTGCTAATGTCACCATTGTCTCAGATTTGGACTCCTTGCCAGTTTGGGGGCTGATTGATCAACTGCATCAGCCTCTTGATGACACCATTTTACACAGAGTCCTCCAGAATCTGAATGTCAAAGTGGCTACAGAAACTACAGAAGAGCAGCTTACTGCTGTGATGCATATAATAGATAAGGTAAAACTTTTCTGCTCTTTCTTGAATGAAGTGATGAGTATAATCACACGCAGACCTGTGATAAGATCAAGGTTAGCATCCATGGCAGTGACTCGGGCACAGACTACATAAAAACAGAAACTGTGAAGTCCCACAATCAAGGAATGAGATTGTCTGCCACTAGTTAGGATGGTGCCAGGAAATAAAAAATCAAATAGGTTGAAAAGAGCAGTATTAATTTTGCATATGTACCTATAGCTCAAGATTTTCTGCTGAGCAAAATTTTCTCTTTGATGCCATACTTTCATTGAGCTTATTATGGTTTCTTTTCTTAGGCCTTATCTTTGTTGGGTTTAGGCCTGGCACAAGGCAGTGAGCCCCAAGTTTTGCTCATATCTTCACAGCTGACTGCAGTCAACACACAAGCAAATCCTGCCAGGGCCAGCTGGAGCCTGCCATGCTCTTAACCAGGCATGCAGCTGCTCTTTTTTCCTGCAGTATCTTTGGGAACTGGGTTGGCAGGGTAGCTGAGCGCTTCAGCATGGCACCGAGTTCTGTGAAAACTCTGGGGCTCTTTTTATGGCTTTCTGCATCTTATGGATTTGTGGAATAATGCACAAGAAAATGTTTAAATATCTAGTTTACAGATAGTTTATCTTTGTATAGATTTAAAGCAGTATAATAATATTCATGAACAATAGTTCATTTGTGATTGTTGACATTTGGACACAGAAAACAGACAAAATAATGTCAGCTATTCTGAGGACTTTGTGAGGATTTGTGAAAGAATAAAGAATGCCACACAATTTCTTTAGAAACCAAATCCCTATTAGTAAGCATATCTTTATGTAGCTTTGACATAGACTGCATCTCAAACCTTGGCAGCTATGATCAGAAGGTGGAAAAAGTATTTTGAACTTTCAGAATGAACACTGGTAAAAATGGAAGTCTTACTCAACTGTTCAACATGAGGGTATGTTATAAGCAGACTTCTGTACATATAATGTTTGATTTCTTCTCCTCTCATTAGGTTACAGATGTAGGTGAAAAACAGTTACTCACTGATAAAAGTAGAAGTCTTTTCTATGAGATACTCTGTGCTCTGGCTAGCCCAAAACGTGAGGACACACGAGGATATAGCCTGCTGGCTGAGGTGACTGAGAAGTTTGCTTTTTCTCTGTTGACTGGGATTATGTGTGGAACAACAGGAGAAAGGTTAGTAAACTTGAATTCATAATATGTTTTGGAAGTACGTGACAACTTAATAATATAGTAAAAATTTAAGTGACGTTTTTGGAAAAGGGACTAGTCTATCGTCTAGTATGTTACCTATAAGAAAATGTGTTGCACTCTGTCAAAGTCTTACAAAGCACTATATTGACGCTATAAATGCTGGTGTCACAAGTAACTGGTACATGGATATGGGGCAGCTGTGGTAGTAGTAGTCAGGAGATCTGGGGTGTATTAATTCAACTTAGAGGTCAAATACTGCCTAAAAAGGTATTCATTAATCTTACTAAGAAAATAATATCTAATTGTATGATGGAGAGCTATGTTTTGAGACGTAGGTGAGAGTAGGTAACTCAAAATTTCTACTGGCATTTTGTAATTTCTATGTGCTTGGGTTTGCTCACTTGAACATTATTTAAAATTTTTAAGAAGCTACTTGTAGCTTTTACATGTAGTTTCAAATTGCTAGTTTTGTCTGCAAGTGCATTTATACCCTGTGGTCAGGTGGATGGGCAGGGGAAATAGGTGACTGCACAAATAGATGACACTTTAATGAGACAGATGGTTTCAAACAATGGGTTTCTCCCACTGTGAATCTGTTAAACCACTGGTAGTTGAATTTAGGAAAAGAACACACCTTTTTTCCCCTCAGAAAAACAGCATAGTTTAAAATTCTCTCTCAGCTTCTATTGGGATGTAACTTTTCTTGCCATTTCCTATTTTGTAGGGGGTATGAGGCCCATCTCAGGCAAAAGACAGTAAATGGTGTAAATGTTGACACTATCCTGAACAGTATCCAGAACCTGAAAGTTCAAATGCTTTATTCGAAGGCATTGTCTGTTGGGAAAAAGAAGTAAAGCAATATTGTCCATTTGAATGCCTCCCCTTGTAGACTCATCTCTACATCCACTTATAAAGTTGGGTATTGTGATAACCTAGTTTGCCATGGAGGGGTTTTGGTTGGAAATCATAGTGAGCAAAACCCAGGGGGAAAGTGAAGAAGCTGAAATACATAATAACTCGGCCCCTCTTTTTTTTTTTTTCCACAGAATTTGCAATTGTCTGTCAATTAAATGCCATAAAGCCTAAAAATGATGGAGCAATAAAGTATTAATTACAAATACATTTTAGAGTCATTCTGTGAAGAATAGTGAAGCTCAGTGCCACTTACCAGCCCTCTTGCTTTTCCATTTCAACAGAGGTAAAAACATCCTTGATAGCTGCCCGTACATTGCAATAATGGCTCACAACTGGTTTCCTCAGCAAATCAATGGACACAGATTTGATGGAAAAGATGGGGATTCTATTCAAGTGCCTGAACATTTACTAGAGGTCTCTGTCATATTATCGCCGCCTCAAAAAGAGAAGTGTGAATATGTACAGTTCACAGAATACAGCAGTCAGCAGTGGTTCCTTACTGGGGATAAAGAACTTGCCCTGAAGAACAAGGTTTGAAGATAATGCAGTTCATTTTTTCAAGAGATTAGTTTAATTTAGATATTGGTCAAAATGTCTTGAATGTATTTAAAAGAATGCAAACATTTTTGTGTGTTTCTCTGATAAAAATGAGCACTGACTTGAATTTTAATATTAAATTTGTATGTATGTTGTATGTGTTGTTTCAGGTTTTTTCTATGAGTTTGAAGGGTCGAAGTTCACAGCCTTTGAAAGATAACAATGAAGTAATTTATCGGATTTCTGCTACAGGAAGTCGGATTGTTCCACAAAAGTCTTTATGTCTCCTCTGGAATCAAGCTGCTGAAAGGTTATTTTATTAATCTGTTTAGTTTTCTGGTTTCTACCCTGAACCTGTGTAATCACCTAAGATGTGATAACTCCAATTAGATCATTTGCTAGTTTAAAACTGATCCATTTGCTATCTGTCTTTTTTTCTTAATTCTTCCGGCCTTTGTATCAGCACATAAAACTTTATAATAAAATGCATAATTATTCCAACTCAGACATTTCTCAGACTTGTACTCCTGACTTTTTGCACCAAAATACCATTTAGATTATGTAATGATGTGTTAGGCAGTGCTGACAGGCCATAAATCCCAGAACTGTATCACTTCATTGATATTAATGAGTTTTTACTCTACAGTTGTTAACAGACAACACTTCGAGTCCATTCTTACAGAAGTAAAGAATTAAACCTGCATCTGTGGTATTGCTTCAAGTCACTGGCTCAGAATGTTTCTAATCTGCTAATATCCACCCTTTTCTTTGTGTCTGTGAAAGATACTGTGTAAGTGAACCAAAAAAAACCTGTTAAAGGGCAGGCTAGGGACTTACCTAGACCAGTATCCTGTCTCCAGTAGTGGCTAAAAAGAAACGCCCAGGGAAGAGTAAGATCAGGATGAGTGTAAATAGCAGTTATCCTGATTCTATACTCTCCAGTGTCTTTATGAGCTGAATGTGATTTTGCCTATTTCCTGCCCCAAATGATCTGTCTACCGCAAACTTACCTAATCTTTCCTTGCACTGTCCAGAATTTCAGCACATCTTTTAACAGTCATCTCTATAGGACTATGACTTTTTGACAGAAAAGCCATCTCCTGTTGGTTTTTGTTTTGTTGGGTTTTGGGTTTTTTTTGTTTGTTTGTTTAATATTGCTGCTACTTGCTTAAGTTGATGCCTTCTGGTTTTTAGAAGAAATGGTGAACTGCTGATCGTTTTCCATTCCTGTGGCTATTCATACCATTGGAAACTGTGGAATAAAATTTTCTGTGTGTGCTCTCCAATGCCCCATTATTTGATTAGCCTATGTCTTTTCTGTTCACGCAGTACAAATGAATTTGGAGAGAATTATGTTCTGTATTCTGCTGAGATCTAGTTGGGTTAGATTTCACTAGCCTGACTGGGTTATAACAGTCTGCCATTCACATAAACTGTTTCTCTTCAGAAAGGAGGTGCATCAGAATTTACCTCTACACTCTCCTTTTATCTATCTGTATCACAGAGCAGATGTGATTGCCACTAGAAGTGGCTTAGGATGTCACCTATAGAATCCTTTTTCCAAATCAGTTTAGCAGTACTGAATGAGAACAAAACATAAATATTAGTTTCAAAATAATACATAGCAGTATAAAGTGAAGCATTCTCCATAATGGGGTAAGGTATTGGGCAAGTTAAGTAACAAACTATTTGAAAAGTCAGATGGACCCGTAAATTTTGCAGAAGCTTTAAAAAAATGGTCACAAATATTCTCTAGTGGAAAAAAAAAATGTTCATCCTATATTTACAATTGGTTTTAATCAAGATAGTAAAACCCCAGCTATAAAAATATTTTAATGTCATGTAAATGTGCTAATCTGAGAACTGCACCTGAAAGATTACACAAACCACCTATGCAATAGTTCAGAAAACTTGAGATTTCAGGATACAACAACAATTTTCAAGCCTGCTTATCATGTAAATTGCACAAGTCCATTTCCAAATGTGTGCATTGTTTGTTTTGCAGCTGGCTGACTGATAGCGGGTTCTGCAAAGTTGTTGATGACACATCAGACTACGTGGAATGCTCTTGTTCTCATATGTCCATTTATGCCGTTTATGCCCAAACAGATAACTTGTCTTCATACAATGAAGCTTTTTTCTCTTCTGGATTTATCTGCATTTCAGGTCAGTTGTTTTAAGATAGTTTTCTCATTAATAACACCTGATGACTAGTTAGACTGATTGATTTTTAGTGATTTTAGTAACCAATGACAATCTTTTTATTTGGAGGGGTACTGGAGGGATGTTAACTAACTTCATTGTATTGAACTTACCATCTAGGCTGGTATTTGCACACTGCCAAATTTTGCCACTGAAAAAAAAAGTCTAGCAAATAAGTACGTTTCCTTGTGATGTTTTATTGAACCATACAAAATAGAAATATGTCATTCATTTGTGGGAAGAAACATAAAAATGCTAAATTCACCCGTGTCTTTAGGAGCAGTACAGTTGTCCTCTTTGTCAAATCTTTCAGACACTTTGCTACTAGCTTGAAAATTGTTTGTCGATTTTAGTTGTCAGTTTACACTCAGAAGTGGTAACTTGAGGGAGATTCAGGCGTGTAGAGCTCCTTTACACTCTGCAGCCTAACTGTTCCCTAACATCTGGGGAGAAACCCAGGAGTTTAACCTATGAGCATCATGACTCCCTTCCTTGACAGCTACGCTAGCATTTGCAAGAGTCCCAAAACATCAGACAGGAAGTAGGAGATCTAAGTTTTAAACTCCTTTTGGCTTCTAAAGGAGGGAAATTACACCTTTCACAGTGCAGCCTGTTCACTATTATGTTGCAAGCAATCCCAGATGAAAGGCAATTTCTTGTGTTAGGCACTGTGCCAGCAGGGACCCAAGAGTAATGGGGTCACTAAGAAAACTTAGCTAAAGAGATTCTTAGTCTAAGCTTAAGGCATTTAAATGGGGTTCTGGGTCTGCTCCTTGTGAGATTTATGACTTCTGTACTAGGTCATCTCTGTATGAGTAATAAAACCAGTGGCAAGCAGCTAAATCTCCTATTTATCTCCTCCCAGCAAACTGCCCTAACCGGCTAAAGCTGGGCTCCTTAATTGTTTGAAAACCTCAGCCATAAAAAAAAATTTAAAAAAAGAGAAGAAACCCCCCTGGTTTTCACCTACATCATACAAATTGAATGTTTCATTTAAAAATGACAGATTTTTTAGCAGATAAGCAGATTTCAAAATACAATTAAGCTTATAACTTAGATTGTGTTAGTGAAAGTAAAAGAAAAAAGACAAATTCTAATAAACAAATATAATTGCTGTTTACAGGGCAAAAAGAGTAAATCAATATGCCATAGAATGCAAAATGCTATAGAAAATTAAGAAAAAAACAATTAAAAGTAAACCAATATGCTGTAGAAACTGAAGCGAAGTATGTTGCTGAGCTGGAAGCAATAAAGACCTACAGATCTTTCTTCTGCATTACCCATTTACTGTAGTCATGTACCATAAGAATGTATGTTAAAAATTAGAACAGTTTAGCCTGGTTTAGGGTTTGCCTTGAATATAACTGCAATGCCTTTCAGCTTCTTTGGTTGGTGGAAGGTGTTCCCTTATGTGATTATGTTTAAATCTAGTAATTAAAAAATTGTTTTAAATTTAAGAGCTATAAGAATATTATTTATTCTCTAGTGTCTCCACCTAGGTGTGAAGAATAAAAAAAAATAATTATAAAAAAGTAGCACAGGAGAGTGAAATAATATTATTTCCAAAGTTTTCTTATGTAGATAGTTGTATAAATAACACTACCCAATTTTAAAAGGTTTAGAAATAATTCTTTCTGCAATTATTTATTTCATTCGTATGTTACAAATACTTGTAGTTGAGCAACCAGTCTGTCTCAAGAGAGAACAAAAGATCTGCCTTAAGTATCCAGATTCCTGCCCTTCAAGGGGTGTGGAAGTGCACAATGAACTCTACTTGAGCTTTAGCAGTGTTTTCCTTAGTGGCTGAGCTTTCCCAGGGTCCTTCTTCCAAGAGCTATTTACTGGTAGGTAATGGGCTCTTGCAATTTCTGTTCTGTTCATGTTCACAATAAATTAGCGAAAGGAAAAGTGTTATTCTTTCTGAGTACTGCTATAATAGATTTCTATGCTGAACTCAGATGAAATGGGAGACTGGCGTGTAGAAGGTTATAGCTATCTACTAAAGCTATCTACTAAATCTACTACCCAGCTGGAGGCAATTTTTTTATTTCTTTCTAAAAGCATTTTTTGATGTAATAATATGAACACTGAAAAGTTACCCTTCCTTTATATTTAACTATTATGACAATCATTTATGTCATGCTGAAATAACAGCAAAAAAACCAAACCCTTTGCAAAAACTACTTGTTTGCACTGTGAAATTATTTTAGCTCCCAGCCTATGAAAAAGTTAAATAAATGTTAGTACTTCAGTAATATATTCCTGAGTGATCCCAGCATGAACCCAAGTGAACATATTCTCTCTGTAAGGTTTGAGGGTTTTTTGTTTTTTAATGATGTGCACCTTCAAGACATCCAGCATTATTTTTATTTAGGAGCATAGCTTACTAGCCTAAGCTTTAAATTTCCTCCCCTCCCCTTTTTTGTTTTGTTTTGTTTCTGTGTAGGTTTCACTTTGGCTATTATCTCCCACCTTTTCTGCACCAGGTGTGCAATGTTTGCAGCTAAACTTCTCACTCACATGATGGTTGCTTGTTTGGGTACTCAGGTAAGAAAAAAGGCTGAAGTCTTTAAATGCAAATTAAGTACATCTTTCTTTTTCCTCACATCCATGGCCATATCTGAACAGACCTGCTTTTCTTTTCCACAGTGTAAACATTTTTGGAAAATGATTTTAACATACTATACTTACAATTAATCCAATAATCATATCCTTTGTTGGTAATTAAAATTAAATTATACATTTTCTGAAAATATTTAGAGAAAGCTTATGGATGATATAGCCACATGAGATGATAGTCCTGTATGCTGAATAACAAATGTTTTGATTATAAAGTATATAATTGAGATAAAAGACTTCCATCATTAACATTGTTATTAACTGATGTCAGTAATCACAAATTCTGTGGGAAAGTTTTATTTTGAGTAGTAGACAATGACAGCTTTTTTCCACTCTAGTATTCTTAGGAAGGTATAGTTATGACAATTTTAAATAATAAGAGAGAATACACTGTAGAAAGTCTTCCTAGTTCTCATACCAGTTCAAATAGTTGGTAATAAAATGACAGCAAACCGAAGGAGCATATAAAGGAGAATAAGTCTCTCTCTCTCTCCTCTAAAATGTGACTTCCTAAGCTTTGCTACACCTGAGGAGCTGAGAAGCTATGAATAACCTCAAGGATCTTAAAATTAGTTTATGGAAAGGTTCCTTAAGAAGGAGAGTTTATGTATATTTTAAATACTTTGAATATGATGTAATTGCAAGTTTAAATATGTGCTGAAGGCAGGGATGATGAGAGAATTTCAGCATATTAACAGGCAGGTACTTAGAAGAATGTGTCATCTGAGGGAAATACTCTGCAGAATGTTGAAACAACCCTGTTACCTGTAAAAATTTAGCGACTGGCATATCTCTTAGACAAGCTTTTGTCTACTAGCATGGCTAGTATATAATTTTATTCATATTACCTCATGATCCAGTTCTTTGTTGTAGATAATGTTCATCACACAACTGGGCTTAAAAGAGAAGGAGCAGGAAAAGTCCTCACAGCACTTCTAGAGGTCACTCCATACCAGCAGGTTTCTTGCATCTTAGGGTGTAAAGGTATTTTACGTCTCAGGTCTTGAATTTCAAACACATACTTAATGATTTTTAATAGTTCTGAGTAGTTACAACGAAAGCTAGTTTGTTCCAGGGACCTGTAATGTGCATGGTTAAAAGCGTACAAATGTGCTGACTTAATTTGGGACACATAGCTCCTAACACAGGTAAGGACTTGCTCATGGTAATGTGATTATACTAAACAAGGCTACTGAGAGCTTTGCAGTGCATTTTACAGTCTAATGGTATATTTTTCAAAAGGTTCTTTTCCTTTGCAGTGAATGTTGAATTGTCTGTGTTCCCAGAATTGTTTGATATTTTGCATGGAACGGTACTATCCTTATCCACATTGCATTCTTTCTATCTCCAGTACTTTTCAATTGCTTTGGCAATATGTTGCATTTCCAGTACAGAGAAGCTTGTTTACTTTTACAGTGAGTTTATTTTTCACAGTATTTTTCCCCCCTCCCTATAAGGACTCCTTACCAGGTCTTTTGTATCCATTAAAACAGCTTAATTTACATACAGAATCACACAGAATGGCTGAGATTGGAAGGGACCTCTGGAAGTCATCTTCCCCAAGCCCCCTGCTCAAGCAGGGACACCCAGACCCTGTTGCCCAGGACCATGTCCAATGACTTTTGAATATTCCTAATTATGGAGACTCCACAACTTCTCTGGGCAACCTGTGCCAGTGCTCGGTCACCCTCACAGTGAAAAAGGGTTTCCTGGTGTCCAGAGGGGAGCTTCTGCTTTTCCGTTTTTGCCTCTTGCTTCTGGTCCTGTCACTGGGCACCACTGAACAGAGCCTGGCTCTGTCCTCTATGCATCCACCCTACAGGTATTTGTATCTTTTGATAAAATCCCCCTGAGCCCTCTCTTCTCCAGGCTGAACAGTCCCAGCTTTCTCAGCCTCTCCTCATAAGAGAGAGACTGCATCCCTTACTTACCTTGGTGGCCTTTCATTGGACTCTGTCCAGTATGTCTATGTCTTTCTTGTACTGGGAGCCCAGACCTGGACACAGCACTCCAGGTGTCACCTCAGCAGTGTTGAGCAGAGAGGAAGGATCACCCTGCTCGACCTGCTGGCAATGCTCTCCTAGTGCAGCCCAGGATACCATCAGCCTTCTTTTCCACAAGGGCGCATAGCTGGTTTGTGTTCAATTTGGTGTCCACAAGCATGCCCAGGGTCTTTTCTGCCAAGCCGTTTTTCAGGTGGGTGGCCTCCAGCATATATTGGTGCATTCATTCAAGCAAAGTTAGGTTATTTTTACAGTGATTGCATAGTTAAAATCATACAATCATAGAACCATTTAGGTTGGAAAAGACCCTTAAGGTCATTGAGTCCAACTGTTAACCCAGCACTGCCAAGTCCACCACTAAACCATGTCCCTGAGTGCTGTGTCTACGTGTCTTTTAAATACCTCCAGGGACAGTGACTCAACATTTCTCCTAAGTCTGTTGCATATGTTTAGACCTATTGAGTAATTTTGGTTGGAAGCCACCTCTGTAAACTTTCTGGTTTAAAACCCTGCTCAAAGCAAGCCCAAGCTAGGGCAGGTTGTTCAGGATCCTTTCCGGTTGAATTCTGAGCATCTTTAGCAATGGAGAGCCCACAATCTCTGGGCAACCTGGTCAGTGTTTGACCACCCATTGTGAAAACTATCTCCCAATATCTAGTTTAAATTGAATTTGTTGCAGCGTGCATCCATTGTCTCTCATGCTGTCAGTCTGAATCTGCAAGAAGATTTGTTTCCCTCATTTCTAGGGATTTCTATGGGGTAATTTATAACAGTGATAATATTTCCCCCTCCCAGGTCTTATGTATATTTTGTGGTCTGAATATCTTGGTGGACTTGGACTGAACTTTCTCCAGTGTGTCAGTCTCTTTCCTGTAGTGGACATCCCATCTCTAACCACATGCGGTCACACAAGTGGTGGAATAGAAGGGAAGAATCACCTCCCTTTACTATTTGCTAGTGTAAGTCAAACAGCAATACTAGGCTGCTTTGCAACAAGGCATACTGCTGACTCGTGGTAAACTTGCCGTCCACTGGACCCTCAGGTGGTCTTCTGTAGTGCAGCTGCCTTGACATTTGGCTCAGCCTGTGCATTACTCTGTCAACAGCTGTATGACTTTGTGTTTGCCTTTGTTGAGTGTTCTCTGACGTCAGCCTTTTTTTCCAGGCTGATGATTTTCCTTTAAACAACAGCCTCGCAAATCACCTGCATCCAGATTATTGTGTTCTTCTAGAACTCCCTGCGTGGCCCTTTGCCCATCATCTATGCCCAGATGCTTTAAATAGTATCAGCCACTGCATCGCGACTCTTGAGGAATGCAGCTAGTAACCATGCTCCAGCTGGACCACACACTGTTGATCATAACCCTTCAAGCCTCATGGTGCGGGCAATTTTCCACTTACTTTATAAGCCAGTGAACCAAAGCATGCCTCAGCATTGCAGTTATAATACTGCGAATACCACAGAAATCATGTCAAAGGCCTTGCTAGAGTTAGGGAGAACAACGTTTGCTGCATTTGCCTAAGTTGGTCATCTCTTTATGGAAGGAGATTGGGTTAGTCAGGCATGATTTTGCCTTCATAAATGTATGATGGCTGTTCCCAGACACCCTTCTGTCCTTGCCCAAGGTATGGCATCCACAGGGTTTAGCTACAGCTGCCCTGGGGGCTGTGGTCAGGCTGGTTGGTGTGTAGTACAGAGGTCTTTTTTCCAGGAATTTAATAATGCATCTCCATGCCTAAAAGTCACCCAGAAGGAAGGACAAATAGAAGTAAATGAATGCTTCACCTGTACAAGAAGAATCTTTAAAGATGGTATTAAAGGGCTGTTCACATAACTGTACCTTAAGTGAACAGTTAAGGCCCAACCGCATGTTCAGATCTCTCAAAATAAAAAAAAAAAGGTAATATGTAATATAGTATCCCAAATCAGAACTTGTTGCTCTTTGAGGCATTTTTTTGTGTGACCTGCCTTGGTTCTCAGTTTCAGTCTCATTATTTCATGAGATACCTTTATTATCCTTAGAGTTGTTTAGCTGCAGTAGTAGTCGGTGAGCTTATTTATTTCTGCAAATACCCTGAACATAAATTCCTTGGTTTACTGATAGAATTTTAATTCCAGGTCTTAACAAGCTGCGAAACGCGTGTTCCTCCATTCTCAGGCCTGTGCCGCAGCTGCTTTGCTGTAAAATGAATGCCACATGCACACTTCCAAAAAACGTGTAGTCAAAGCAGGTACAGCTATGGGAAACATTTCACTTGAACAGCATATTCAATTGAAATTCAGTTTTAATGAAAGGAGTCTAAGTCAACTTATCTCCAAAATATATATGAAAGAACCAGAGAAAGGGGTGTGTGTGTGCCTGTGTGTTTTTAAAGTATGACCTAAAGGGGAACTAAGATAAAAAGTTACTGCATTTTCTGCTATTTAAACGTTCTAAACTTACCACTTTTAAATTTTCATACACTGATGTGCAAGCATATTGTCAGTGGTACGCCTAGCGTATCTTAACTGCTGACAATTCCAGGTTTCAAATAGCAGCTCTGTTGTAATCTTAGAGGTTTCTGCCTAAGGTTAGGCAGGGGCAGGGGCATGGCATAGGCATGGCTGGAGACCAGCTGAGGTAGAGACTGATGGCCCAAGGCTGAGTTTAAATACAGCTGCTGGCCCTTGGAGCAGAGATGTAGGTGGAGACTCCAGCTGGGACTGGTCACGACCCTTAAGGTGTGTTAGTGCACTCACTGCCCTGACATAAAGGCAGCTTCTCCTTTTTTCACATTGATCTCTAGTAAGCCTTTTAAGCGTGGAGGGAGAGTTTGAATGCCATCGCTTTTCCATTTTTCTTCTCATCAGTAGAATAAATTCTGAGGATTAGCAAAACTATAGATAAAAACTGTCTGAAAGGCATGTGCTTCATGGGTGGAGAAAAGTGAGCATCACTAATGCAGGGAAAGTTTACAGATAGTAATGGATGAAGACAGAAAGGATTTTCTACTAATGTATGAGCATAAAAACGCCATTATTGCCTTTCCTTCTACATGTAGACAAGTAATGCGGGGAAGTCAAGTATCTCTGGCTGCTAGAATACTGTGCTCAGTTCTAGCTGCTGAAGGACTTTGGGTGAGAAAGTTAACTTCAGCTTGGGCCCACAGGCTTTTCTGTCTGCTGGCTGTTTTTGTTTAAATACACTGCATTTAAACTTTCATATGAAACACTGATCTGTGCAGAGTAATTCTTGAGAACAGTTCCATGAGGTGTGTAAATATGTAATTTAGTTTAATTGCAGAGATACTATTTAGAACACATCTAAACCCCTTTTTTATTCATCCTCAACCCCTAAAATCCATGGCTTTTCTGATTGCTTCCTTTTGCCATGCGATTATTCTGCAAGTTTAGAACAAAACTTTTGAAAGAGGATTTTAGCAGGGTAACTGCTTAGCCAGTTAGCTAGCTTGGAGAGGAAGTAAAGACAGCTTGGCAGCAGCTGTCAATGAAAAGAAAGTGGCTTTAAGGCAGAGTGAAAAGAGAAGGGGTATGTTTGACAAGAGGGAACTGAACTACTGTGCTAGCTGTTCTGAACAGCTGAAGGAAAATCTTTATGAAGTTGCTTGTGTTGTGATATGTTGGCATATGTTCTGCTCAGAGAGAACTGGCCTAATTAGGAAGCCTAAGTTTAACAGAAAACTCTAAATAGAAAATGTTTGTACAGCTACACCTACCTACAAGTTTGTGGACAGTATACATACGATTAGATACCTAGAATACAATTAAAAGTTTTGTGGTTTTGCTGACCAATGACTCTGTGTGAGAGGCGTTCTTTAAGACAGTTTCAACTGAGAACTTCTGTGAAAATCAGCATTTAATAATTCCTAGTTTACATTCAAGTAAAATGTTAGTGCTTTGCGCTTTTATCCAGTTGTAGACACTGGATTTGTATCTATAGAGATCTCCAGCCACTCTACAGAATGAAGCTGGTGTTCCTGAGTGCAGTTACATTTTTACCAGAAAAAAAAAAAAGAAAACAAACTAAGAAGCTTTTCAGGTTAGCTCCCCTGTTTTATACATACATGAATAATTCGTTTTCCGCTAATATTTGTACTGGGTATTTATTAGGCTTGCAGCAGTTTTTTCCCCCCATTGCTACCAGTGCAGTAATTACTATTAACAATAGATGGCAGCCAAACCTTTCCAGCACATTGCTCAGAAATTTGCTCTTCCAAGGCCGTGCCTTTTGTGGTTGCTCACAGTGAGTGTTACTCTGTCAGTGACAGGTAACGGTTATTCACAGTATTGGACCTTCATTGCATTCTTGGTGTGTTTAGAGCTTCCAGCGTTGGTGGAGCATTTGCAAAGCATTCAGGAATGGATGTTTAACTGAGCATTTGGTGAAATGCATTGGAAAGACAATAAAAAGCTAGATATTTCTAAAACATTTTTTATTCCTTTCCATTCTGATATCCTCTCAAAGAATTGTGATGTTTCCAACAACCATTATTTCTTGAATCATTAGATAGATTTTGTTTGTTTGTTTAACCAGTATGTTATAACATCATACAACAATACCCTAAATGCACAAGGGGAAAAATTACTGAGCTGAGGTTTTCAGTTTTGGAGTAAATTTAGGTGAAGATCTGTGTATTTGAAAAATTCAAGTATAATGAGAACATACTTCACAATGTTTCAATACAGTCATACTAATAAATGAAATTATTCTTTTCAAAAAAATATAAACCTACATTACAGTCTTAATAGGAACCATTGCTTATGGCTCTCGTGCTTTGCCTGGGAATTTCCAGGCAGGAATACATGAATAAGCACTTTGTATGTTGCTTGTGCGTGTATGCTTAGCTTGATGCATCTTGTCCACGTTGAATTTTAGTGTGAATGCACAGGCTATTTCCACAGCAAATGCTGAATATTGCAAATGATGTGAACACGTGCTAAGTCCTCAGTTTAGATTTTTGGTGTGTGCACTGCTGAACTGCTCTGTGTTTATATAGTAGCTCTTTCTCTGGAATATTTAAACAGTCCCAATGTGTTTACAGCAGTAATTGTTGTACAAATGGCCTGCTATTCTTCTGGCCAGTAATGCAAAATTAAAGTCTGATGGTCAAGCAGAAAAAAAGGCATCTGGGAAACTGGGTCATCCTGTTTTTGTCAAACAATAAGTGTATATTTTCTAATTTCAACAGTCCTCAAGCTAAGTAGCACTTAGCATCATCATCCATCACAGTAATATCTGTAATAATTAACAAGTTGGCAAGCCAAATTTATCCTACCATTGACTCTGATAGAAATGGATGATGTAGAATTATACTTACTGTGTTTAACTGTGAAAGCTGTGTGTTATTGAATCTGAGCAGAAATACAAACATACATGTCAGTTCTGTGTTTTAAGGAGAAATTGTTTAAACAATCCTACTTTAAAAAACTGGTAAACATTTATTTGAAAATTATATACTGCAGCCTTGTTAGGATTGTCATTTTATTATTTGGACTCACTCAGATTTGGAGGAGGATGGAAAACACAATTCTGCCAGAGCTAAGATAAATTTTAAAGATGTGATGAAATCTCCAAGAGGTGATGATGGAGCAGGGTATAAATGAGGGATTGTAGAGCCTGTAGCTTCTGCCATTGTATAAAGGGGAAAATTCTGCATTAACTCTGAAATGTTGCTTCTGCTGTATTGTTGTTAATCTTAACCCTTCTCCTCCAGACTAGGGGAATTCTCACTTTCTCCCATTCATAATTGAAACAAAAAAATTGTCATTTATACCTGGAGGTGTATATACAGGGGGCCTTTGCAAAGCATATCCCAGAATGAGGTGGGTAGAGCAATCGTCTGTACCATTCAGCACGGGGGCAGCTTGTGCCAGTGAGTGCCTGCCTCTCTCCCAGCAGTGGTGAGAAGCCTTCGTGTCAACCCAGTCCTTCTTTATGGTAAGCCTGCGCTTCTTAGTCAACTGATGGGAAATACAAATTAAAGGTCTGTGTCTGAAGAAGCCTGGTGCAGAGCTTCACTAAACTCCACGTGTATGTGAAGCATGAAACCCTTAGAGAATAGAAAACAAAAATTATTTTTATGCATTACTATACAGTTAGAGCCCAGTCACCCAGGGTGAGTGAATTTGCTTTATAAAACCTAATTGTCTTTGAGGACAACTAGGCCTCCGATTTCCTTGCTGTGAGTTCCTTACTGTAACCTGGCAGCAGTAAATGATGTTGAACATGGTGCCATGGTCCCTTCATGAAGCTGAGCAACCCATAAGGTTTGAGAGGGTGCAGGGGAAACAGGAGAGAACTGGACCCAGTGATCCAGAATTGGTGCCTGCTGTAGAAATTCAGCTCCATGTTAATGGGTTTTATCCGTTTGCTCTTCACTGTGAAATGTTTTGATACAAGGAACGATGAGTAGTAAGTGGTCTTCTTCCACCCTTCATGTCAGAGTTCCTATCTTTGCGATAATCATATCTAAACATTCTTATTTAGAGGAGGAGAGATTCTACAGGGATTACTCACAAGGGAAGGTGGAAAGGATTTCCACTTCTGTTAGAGGAATATTGGAATTATTCAGTAAAACTGAACATTCTTGGTATTTTGGATTATTTGATGTCATTAAAGTGACCAGAACCTTTCTCAAATGAATACTTACCTGTTAACTCCCTCGGTGGGATATCATAATGGCTGTATTTCTTAACGACATTATGCAATTTCCCTGCACAACTTGTGTTAAGAAAGTTCTGGAATATTCCGTTCATCCTGGGATAAGTGAGGTTTCCATAGGACGGGCATATTTTCCTGCCAAGACTTTTGATGTCATATTTCCTAATAAAGAAAGACAGCCCTTCTGGCAATCATTTGATCTCAAAGGAATAAGCAAATAAATACTATTGGAAGTCCCATTTTCATTACTTCCACAGAGTCTGGGATTACACTCAAGATTCAGCATTAGTCTTCAGTTGATACCACATCATTTACTTACTTGATCAACTATAAGAATGAAAATTATGTTTTCCAGCAACTTTGTCTGCATTTTCAACAAATTTTCATTTTGTAGGGAAGAGTAATGAAGTGAAAGTTGCTGTGTTTCTGTTAGAGTTCTGTGTAGCATAGCTATCTAAAACACTTGTTGGGGATGTCAGAGGGGAAAGGTGCATCGGTAAGAATGTTTATGTGGGTAAGCTGCTTTCCCCAGTCCCTTACGTGACAATAAATAAATCTTGGTGGCTTTACAGCAACAGTCACACAGTTTCAAGGTATGTGATGTATATTCCTTAAGCCTGCTGATAACGTGTTCCAGTATAATACAACATGTAGTGACTTCTTGGAGTCTCACCTGTTTTGTTACCTTTGCAAGAAGAATTAGCACCTAAACCTTTCCTCCCAGTGACTCTGTCAGTAAGTTTCATCCTGAATTAGTTAATTATCTAGTTGCTGATTTCAGTAATTCCCACCAAGTCAGAGCACAATGCATGTGTTTTCTTTCAGAGTGAGTTTCAACCTAGTACTAAGTGGAACTGTTTAGGGATTAGTTTACATAAAAGACAGTATCATAGTAATCTAAATTGAATGCTTTTATAGCAAAGCAATCCAGTTTTATGATCAGTAGGGCTCTGAGGGCCAACGTCTATTACATTATGTTACTGCTTGCAAGTCCACAATATCCAAGAAGAATCAGACAGTCAAAGCTGGACCTAATCAGGGATTTGTTGCAGAAGAAATTTTCATTTTTCTCAAGGTGTCAGTGGCTTTATGAGCTATTTGATCATATATATATATATATATGCACACGGGGTTTTTAAAAAATAGTAATAATAATAATAATAATAATAAATATATAAAAGGTGTCCTCAGGTAATAGATAAGGTGTATGAGGTCCTTTAGAATTTGAGGGTCAAGAAGGTCTTATTTCAAGCAGTGGTGCACCTGATCATCTGAATAGGTCTTATACGTCATATAATGTTGAGGAAGGACTGTTACTCTAAAACAACAAGCAGTTTGTTACCCCCAGTCACCCAAACGTCACGTGAGGCAGCGGGAAGAGTATCTTACCCACCGGTAACGCATCGCAGCATCTCTCCGCTTTTTCCAGTAGAGGGAGTCATCTTGCCTCTGGAGTTAGCTCGGCTGTCAAATTTCTGAGGCTCTGAGAGGCTGGGTACAAACCTGACACCTTGGAACAAAAGCTCAGGCAAAAGTAGAAGGCAAAGCAGGTGTTACAAGGGTGGATCTTTAAGGTCTCCGTCTGGGGAGTGTGGAGATGTCGAAGCAGCTGAAATACCTCTACCTCCCGGAAAGAGGGCAAGAAGAAGTGCTCTAGTAGTCATGGGCAGGTGATGGAGTGTGTAAGGAATAAATCCTAAATGCTTATATAATTTAAATTTTATGTTACATTTTTTCATCAACCAACGCAGGATTTTGGTCTCTTGCTGGTAACATATCGCTATGGCAGTACCCATAAATTTCTACTTTTGCTGTTCACAGGGATAACGTTGCTTTACCACCCTTGTTCACTTTTCTGGTGTTGAGTCACCACGTAGCGTTAATGCACAGGCTGCTAGTGTCTTCTTAGACATTATCTCCTAGTGTTTGCCAAAACTCGGATATATGAGCAATGCTATAACATATGTTAGAATGCTGCTACGGTATCTCACACCTCCTGTCCTTATTGCAAACAGTCAAATGCTGTTTATCACTTTAAAGTCTAAGAGATGAGATTTCTATCAGCTAATGCCTTACAGCTCTTTTTTCATTATACGCTATTTTTTCCCAACATCACAAACAATTGGGGACCACACACAGAGGGGAGTAGACAGCAACATTCCCAAATTGCCTATTCATTACTTTTCTCTGTATCTCACTGTGAAGCAGGTTATGCTGCTGTGTCTGTCTGTTTCATGCTTTTCATAGTAATTTTCAAACTTTTGGTCCCGTTTTCTGCCTCGTTTCTTCCTCTCCCTTTGTTCTGTCCATTCATGCATGCTATTCTGCTTTAATAAAAAGGTAGGTATCTATTACTTCTCCTAATTAACAAATCTCCCATTGCTCATTCCTCTGCTAAAAGGTTTCCTCAGGCCTCTCTTGTTGGAGAGAACCACCTCATCGGTTGCTGTTACCCATAAATTGAGGCCCCAGCAACAGCTGTGCTGTGTTAATGCGAAGTTTTCAAAACATTCTTAGCTTATCCTTTGGAGAAAGCCATAGGTTTTCATGAACAATAGTGGCTCAGTGCTTTTCCTGTACAGCTAATTAAAATTATACTAACTACTGAATGCTTAGCTTCTGTTTTTACTCCGCCACTGTCACTTTGTTTGTTTTCTTCCATGTGCAAGCATATGTGCAAGAATATTTTAAATAGATCTTTTTGTTCCCATTTTTGGTAGTTTTCTCATGACCTACTTCTTCGTATCTTCCAGGCAGATAATGTTCCGTACGCAGTAGAGTAACAAGTCCTTTTCAAGACTTAATTGGATTAATTATTGGTATACATGAACCAGAGCCTGACCTTGCCAGAGTCATGCAGCAAGTGTAGTTTTAAGTGTGTTGGCGTCCTGATTGCATTTGAAAATAGTTGAATAAGATTTTCATAAATGCCGGCTTACTAATGGTTACAGTTAACTGTGATTAAATACACTTGTATAATTTTTGATACTTTAATCAGCAGGCTATAGCCTATTTTTATACGCTAGTGTCGTGGTTTTACCCAGCCAGTAGCTAAGTACCACACAGCTGCTGGCTCACTCCCCCCTCACCCAGAGGAATGGGGAGGAGAATCAAAAAGGAATGTAAAACTCAAAGGTTGAGATAAGAACAATTTAATTTAATAATTGACGTAAAATAAAACAAAATAACAGTGCTAATATTAATAATAACAGTTATAAAGAAAAGGAGTGAGAAGGGGAAAGGAATGAAATCCAAAGGGAAGGAAGAAGTGAAAGTAAGTGATGGACAACACAGTTGCTCACCACCTGCTGACGAATGCCCATCCAGTCCCTGAGCAATGATCCACAGCCCCTGGCCAGCCCCCCACCCCCCCAGTTTACGTACTGAGCATGATGTGCCATGGTATGGAATACTCCATTGACTAGTTGGGGTCACCTGTCCTGGCTGTGTCCCCTCCCAGCTCCTTGTCACCCCCAGCTCTCTCGCTGGCAGAGCCTGAGAAACTGGAAGGTCCTTGACTTAGTATAAACATTATCTAGCAACAACCCAAACCATCGGTGTGTTATCCACATTGTTCTCACACCAAATCCAAAACCCAGCACTGCACCAGCTACTAAGAAGAAATTTAACTTATCCCAGCAGAAACCAGGACAGTATCCGCCCCTTATTCCATATCTTTTACATCCTGCTGCATTTTCCAGCGCATGACCACCTTTCCTCTTCTTTAACATAAGCACACAGGTATCATTCCCTTAGTCTGTAAATCATCCCTCTAAATTGAGTTCATTTAGTCCACGATGCTGGGCTCCATCTGTTACAATAGTCTTTCAAGGCAGGGAAGATAGTACGAGGTGTGTGGTTGTTGCATCTTGAAGCCTGTTCTGAAACCAGGAAAACTGGCAAATGTGATTTTTTTTCACATGGTGATTTTTTCCCTGTTGTTGTGTAGAAAGTGCCTTTTGAAAATGACATTATGTAGGTTTATAAGAGTCAAACAAACAGGTCATAACACAAAGACAAGACACACGGTTCATTTTGGTTATTCGTTTTTCATCCCACGTAGGTCATGTCAGTATCCTGTGCTAAATAAAATATGATTTGAAACAAGACACTAATACAAATACAGATCTGAATAGACTCTGAGGAATGATGATGAAAACCATAAATGACAGTGAATGATCAGTGAAATAATTAATAAAGAGTCTGGGGTATTATATTAGCTAGAGGAAGAAACTGGGAGGATATAAAATATATGTTCATATGCAAAAAAACCCAAAGAAACCCAACTGACCGTTCATGGTCACTCATGAAAAAAGGCTTAAACCCCATCATGGTTGATCATAGACTATGCTCTATTTCCATATTTCCGTTTTGTTGGCAGCCTTTTTTGTATTTATGAATTTGGATATTCAAGCAATCTAAAAGATTGCTGGCATAGAAGGGCCTCATGTAAAAAATTGTGAAGGATATGACCAGATCACGTCATCTACTTCAATACATTGCACAAAGCAGTTCAAACCCACTGAGATGGGTTATATGGGATTTTGATGGGAAGCCAGTCAATGAAGAGAAATCATTTATTAAATTCTTCTCAGTTCTTTCTAAATTAATAGCTAGGCAGCTGGTGGACAACCATTCACTCAAAGAAAAAAAAAAAAAAAAGAAACCAGGAAAGCTCTTTTTGGAATGAGATAGATGAAAGAACAGAAACCAAGATCTAAAACACAAGGCATATGCATCAGTAGAAATTAGTTTGTGTGGCTGGAACATTTTCTAGGGATGCTGGAGTTTTATAAATATATGGTGGTGAGTATCCCCGCCTGTCATGTGGCAGACTGGGGTTTAATTCCCCAGTGGGGAGCCAAAAGGAATAAAATCCAAAGGGAAGGGAGAAACCCCAAGTGATGCACAATACAAATGCTCACCCCCTGCTGAGCAATGCCCAGCCAGCTCTGGCCAGCTGGGGTCAGCTGTCCTGGTTGTGTCCCCCCACCAGCTCCTTGTGCCCCTCCAGCCCTCTCCGCATGAGAAACTGAAAAGTCCTTGACTTACTGTAAACACTACCTGGCAACAACTAAAACCATCAGTGTGCTCTCAGCATTGCTCTCATACCAAACCCAAAGCCCAGCACTGCACCAGCTGCTAGGAAGAAAATTAACTCTGTCCCAGCTGAAACCAGGACGTGTCTCTAGGAGAGAAGAGAGAGGGGAGTAAGCAAACAGGAGATAATTAACTGCTTTGTTTTACTTCACAGCTGGAATGGGATAGGAATCTTCCCTTAGTCAATAATTGT
Source organism: Falco peregrinus (assembly GCF_023634155.1). Lineage (NCBI taxonomy): Eukaryota > Metazoa > Chordata > Aves > Falconiformes > Falconidae > Falco > Falco peregrinus. The sequence continues at coordinate 5,792,611 of NC_073739.1, forward strand.
GGGTCAGCTGGCAAGAAGTAACTTGGAAAGCACAGGAATTCAAAGTCTTAAGATTGGGGCCGTCTGTGAGTAAACAAACAGAATTGAATCAAATGAACACACATCATTTACCCAGGGATACAGAACATCTGCTCCACCCAAAGGACAGATTTTCTGATGAAAAGTGTGAGGCTGCCCCCTGGTATTTATCCCTGGCCCTTGCACAGACAGTCCATAGGCTTACAGCATTTTAATGTGTCCTGCAATACTTTTAGACAGATACGACTCTAGTCCATGGCCTGATAACACTCTGTTCCAGCCAGTCCAAGCACAGATCTGTCACCACCGTATAGAAGCAGATGGCAAACAGGGGACATACAAATGATTCCACTATGTTGTACAAGGTCAAGCACATCATCCTCATGTCTGCTTTTAGGGTGATTGTGCTTTACAGTGTCCAGGTTCTCAGGAAAACATCCTTGTGAAAAATCAGGAAAGCAGCATTGAAAGTAAGTTAGGAAATAATTTATCCTTTTGAGACAAAAAAAACTTCCTAAAACAATAACTGCAGCCCTGCTTCATGATAGGTAAGCTTTTTATGTTGATGTGTTCCCACAACAAGAACAAAGTTGGGAAGTGCAGGAGCAAGAAGTCATACAATGTAAACGTGTCCCAAGAAGATACATCAGTCCTCTAAATCTAATACACACAGGCATTTCATCTTCTTACCGTCTCTTGTGAAAGAGGTGTGCATGATTCAGCACAAAATAAGTGAGAGGCAGATAGAGAAATACATAGCCGAAAAGTGTAGACATGGAACTGCCTGTTCTATGTAAATTCACAGTTGAAAGTGGCTCATAGTTACTGCAAGTTGTGTTTGAGTGTAATCTGTGATCAAGATACAGTAGTGTACTTCAATTAGAGGCAATTATACAAACATTTTCAAAAGGTCTCCATGGGAGATAAAAGACTACGCTCTATAACAAAATCTATCCTCACATTAAATCATGCTCTTTAATTGGTGCAGATCCTTGCAGTCTCTTACCTTGGAGCAGAGTTTTGGGTAGATGGGTGGTTAATGTGTTCCTAAACCCTCATCTTAATGATTGCCAAGTCATTAATTCACTGTGATACAGAGTCCTACCCTTGACGTGGGACAGGTTAAAGTGATGTTCATATATTTTGTATAAACTTTATATTTGTATAAACACGTACCTTCTGCTGTAGACAGACCAATATAAGGCATTAATACTTTGCAGCTCATTACAAACTTTTAGCTGGAATCAGACATGATTCCAACTAATCGCTTCAGGATAATTATTCGTTTGGGTGTCTCAGGTTCCCAGCTTCGAAGAACAAAAGCTTTGAGGATATATTTGATGGTAAAAGCTATCTATTGTTAAAATAGGTTTTGTTAATGTCAGACTGGTTTCTTAAAGCTGTGCGTAAGTGAAGTTTCACTGGAAAAGGAATGGAATAGAAGCAAATAAGGAAGTTGGCTGAAATGGTGTTTACCGTGTGATTACTATGTCTAAAGCATTAGCTCTTCAGTCACTTTCTGTACTATAAAATCCTAGGAATTAGTGATGGGAAGGTCACATTTGTCTTCCTCTACCTCTGAAATTTTTCCTCTGTAGTGTATTCTTGGTTTTGTTTATTTAGTAGTTTTAAATCAGTTTAGCTTTGATAACAATTTAGATTGTAAGCTTTTTTGTTCCGTGCTTGTACATTCAGCGCTACTAAAAGGATAAAATCAAAGGTGAACTTGATCTTAATTTTCTAAATGGAGCATTCCTGACATAGGAGGCAAATGTAAGGCTGTGCTGAACTTCTTTTTAGAAGCATGAATAGAAAAGGGGTCTTTCTTATCACAAGTACAAGAAGTGACTCCTTTGAAATCCAGCAATAGCTGTGGACTGAGCCTGCAGCTGAGCTTGGCTTGTTGTGGCCGGGAGCAGGAGTCACCGGGAATTTCCCACCAAACCTTCACTCTCTTGTTGCCTGGAAGATTTTCCTTCAGATTTATAATAAACTTTTACTAAGCTCAGCCTAGTTTAGAGCCCCAGAAAGTATGCATTGTGAAAATAAAATGTGATCAGGGAACTCTCTGAAGATCGCTGTTCACAGCTGCCAGTTTTAACATCCTGCTGCAGTATGTGACACTCAACCACGTGCACGGAGCTGTGGTGACCTCCACAGCATTTGCTAATGCTTTAGGTCTCTCAGGTTTAATTTTTTTTATCTTTATATAGAGACCACTCTTGGAGGCAGAAACACAACATACCATTTTGCTGATCTAAATGGTCTGCCCAACAGCATGTATTGTTCTTCCCTCCAGCTTTCACAATGGCAAGTGTCCTTCAAAGCTTCACCACAGGATAAAGCACCTTCAGAAACATTGTTTGGAAATGCTGAGGTGCGCAGGTGTTATTAGTGACTCTGATAGATGTCAGATTCCAGTAGATAGTCTGTTTATCAAAGGAAAAAAAAGAAGCAGTTTATTTTTCTAACCTCTGAAATTACTGACACATTATCTTCAAAATGTTATAATATTCTACAGGATTCTCCTAACATTTAGCTATGTACAACACAACACTCATCCCCTTCTCGAAATTAACTTCCTAATTAGTTAATATAGTTTTACAAAACCGGAATTTTTTTTTTTTAATAAAGCAAAAACAGGTTAATGTGAGCTTTTATTTTTCAGTAGTTCATCGCCCAATTAATTAGTCCATAGTCGTATACAGATTGCTCACTTGTAGCTTAATTAGTTTATGAAGTGCTGCACTATTTCTGATGCTTACAATATGCTGAACATTATAAACAGAATTTTGAAGAAAAATTCTCACCTGAGGCATTTTTAGTGTAAAGAATCCATTTTAGCTTTAGCTTCAGCAGACATCTTTGCTACCTGGTTCTACTGAACACTGCAGCGTGTTATCCTTTCAGAATATTTTAAGTTGCTAAGGGTCGTTGATTGAGACATATATTTAGCAGATGACTCCAACTTTGGAGGCCATCACCTGCCATCAGTGATGAAGGTGTAAGCATTGTAGCTTCACTTGGTTTATTTCATATTCCTCCACAATTTAGTCTTAAATTGACCACACAAAGTTGTTGTGATGCTGTCCTAACATGCACTGAGTGGTGTAGTGATCTTGGATGCAAAATAATCCCAGGTAGGTCCGTTACTTAGACAACCTGGTATATCACACAACCATAGTCAAACATCAAGGGAACACCAAACTATGGAAAATAAATGCTTTGTAAGACTGCATTTGGCAGCATCCTAGTTTTTGAGCTACACAGGTAGAGTCAAAGCTATAGATACAGCTTTCAGTCATGTTCCAATGTTATGCTTTCAAAACCTCAGGTGAATTTACTACATTTATTTAAGGGGAAAGAAGCATGCTTTTTTAAATGGGTTTGCAGTTCTATAGAGTAAAATATGTGGGTAGAGTCCATGTAATTTAATTTTCAGCATTTCTATTCTGAAACAAAGGGAGTGGGGATGTATTCTCAATTCAGGTTTGACAGTCTGCTTTTTTTCATGCTTGGTTGTCAAGATTTTCAACTGAGCATTGTAGATTATTTTCATCAAAGGAAAGAAATAAGTTCATGAGGTTAAGAATAGGCTCTTGTTTGATAATTACAAACAAATATACTTTAAATAATCTAGCAAATTATGAGCTGTCCTTTACTCACTAACAAATTGGGTTTTCTTAAGATAGAATGAGATAGATGGATTAATTGTGGTACATACCCCAAAATAAATGATTTGCTAGGTCACATTGTTGAACATGATTTTAAATATGGCTAGTGCTTTCTAAATAATGTTTGCAAAGCTTTAGGTCGTAGCTTCCTATGACAGATAGTACTATTCAGAAAAGTCAAGTATCACCGATAAATTAGGAACATGGATAAATTACCTTAGACTGTAAGTTCCCCTTCCTTACCCTACCAAGATCATCACATCAGGGGGAAATGTGGAGACAAGTACTTTCACTGTAACTTGCTTTTAGCCTCAGTCCAACTGCGTTGTCAGCTCAATAGCATAATTGCCCTCTCTTTGTTTATTGTTACCCAGCAGAGTAATAGCAGTTGCTACGCTCTTAGATGATACAGGATTTTGAAAGCTAATTCTGTTTTTAAGTTTTACATTTGGATTTTTTTTCTTGTTTAATTTTTACATTTCCTTTCAGAATTATTGTGCTGCCTGAAAAAATGTAATTTTTAAATCCAATAATAATATGCTTTATGCAGTGCAATTCCAGGATGTGTTTAGTGTTGTGATATCCGTGAAATTCAGTTCCAAGCTTAATCCCACCACTGAGCTCTGGTTTGCTAATTTTCAGTCAGGTAAAGTTGAATATTTACCCTGAACTGCCTGCATAATTACAGTAGTAGCCTAAGGGGTAGGCCCTGCCCTGAAATGTTTGGTCTAAAATATTTTGAGAGTGATAAAATAGAAAATATGTTTAACAAGGGGAGTGATAAGTTTACTGTCCCACTGAACAGATCAGCAGTATGTAAAATGCAAATGGATTTTATATAAAGCCTATTTCATCCTACAGGTGTTGAATTTGGACTGGGCATGTGTAATTGTTTTTTGTTCTAGGTGGTATTAACATATTGCCCCCCTGTTACTGTTTAACCCCAGCTGGTAACTCAGCCCCATGTGGCCCTCACTCACTTCCCACTGGTGGGATGGGGGAGAGGATCGGAGGGGTAAAAGAAAAAAACTTTTTAAAAAAGAGAAAACTTGTAGGTTGAGATAAATACAGTTTAATAGGTAAAGCAAAAGTCCTGTGCGCGCAATCAAAGCAAACAAGGAATTAATGCATGACAACCCGTGGGCAGGCAGGCTCAGCCATCCCCAGGGCAGCAGGGCTCCAGCACGCCTGGCGGTGGCTCGGGAAGACAAATGCCAGGATGCTGAATGTCTCCCTTTCCTTCTCCTTCCCCCAGGTTATATACTGAGCATGAGGCCATGTGGTATGGGATGTCTCCTGGGTCAGCTGGGATCAGCTGTCCTGGCTGTGAGCCCCCACACCCAGCTCCTTGTGCCCCCCATCTGCTCGCTGGTGGGGTGGGTGAGGGGCAGAAGATGCCTCGGCTTGGTGTGAGCGCTGCTCAGCTGTAACTAACACACCCCTCTGCTATCAACACGGTTTTCAGCACAAACCCAAAGCATAGCCCTGTGTCAGCTACCGTGAAGAAAATTAATTCTAGCCCAGCCAAAACCAGCACATTCACCCAACCCCTTGGACTGCAGATACTGTAAAACTTCCCGTGTTCCACTAAAACACCCATCCATCCGTGCTGATAATACACCGTATCCTAGATCCTGTTACAGAGCTTTGCTGGTCTGTGTGTAATTTTTCATGTTCTTTTTTAAACAAGATTTTTTTCTTTCACTGTTTAAAACCTGTGTGGTAAGAGAAATACCGGGAGAATATATCACTTGCAGTTTCCCCTATTTTTAATTTAGCTGCTAAAATATCTCTGCTAACTAATAGGCGTGGAGCCAAAGGTATGGAGTAGGTTAAAGAATAAGTGGGCTTTTAATATATCCTTCTGCTTTAATTGGAGTTTTAGCAAGCTGGAAATCTGTTAAAAATCAGAAAAAGTTCTGGAGATCTACTTTATCATTTGAAAAAAAAAAAATTTAAATCCTTTGTCTTCACAATCGACTTCCCTTTTCTCAAGGTACTGAAGTTTCTTTCTCTCTAAGCCCAAGAAGAATGTCTGCTACTTGTTTATTTTAGGGTTTTGTAGGTGGGTTTTGGGTGTTTTTTTTGTCGGTTTTGGGGTTTTTTTGGTGGGTTGTGGTTTGGTGGTTTGGTTTGGTTTTTTTTACAGACTTTCTTATGATGGTATAGGTCATCAGTGTAGCGCTCTTTGATTCTCAATCCCCTTTGGGAATGGGGAGATTTTCCCCCTGTGTGGTAAGATTCTCATCAATTTTGGCATTGTCTTTTTTTTGCAATTCTTGTTTTCATACTTCTGTATGAAATGGTGAAACGTTTCTTGTCAGTGGGCCACTTCTTCTCTTTCTTTGTTTTTGCTGTTATTTGTTCCAACAAATCTGTCCATGAAATTTCTTTGTATCGTGTAGTTCTTCAGTCCAGTGCTTCAAAACAATTGCGGTGACATGACCAGAGCTATGAATAGAGGGTGAATTTGACCTCAGTACAGCTGCTGAGTAGGTGTGCATCATGGTAGAAATTAACTGGTCATCAATAGGCAAATCATAGAACAGAATCACAGAATAAAGATTGGAGGACCTCTAGAGATCAGGTAGTACAACTCCTTGCTCAAATCTGCCCCCATTCAAATAAGGGTATATACAGAGAACTGTGTAGTTTATATTTTGTTCTGATCAAGCAAATATATACTTAGAAGTGGCTTGTTTCTTGTGTTTCTGGTCTTTCTGAATGGATTTGAAATTAAAAAATAAGGATTGGGAGAGTCTTTTCTTGATACCACTCAGATTGTCCCAAATTATAAATCAAAAGCTTCCCATTGAAATGGATTATAATTAGTCTAAATGCTCTAAATAATTGCAACAACCATTTATTTTTCAAAATGCTATATTAATAGGATCAAGAATAACAACAGAAATGACTTCTGATAAATCCAAGTGTGTACAGGGGGACTGAAGATGCTGTTAGAAATAGCCGCTCCTGTGCTAAACGGGACATCGTCTCCAAACAGTTTTGTGAGAAACTAGAAAAAAGGCAGCAATCCAGCCCTGCAGCCACTCAGCCCTGTTTGACATACAGCTGAATTCAGTGTACGTGTGGCTGGCAAGTTATACCTGCCATATGCTGCTGAAGTCTGTCGGGTCCACCTTTCTGTTCTTTGCCTGTAATTGCTTACAGGGACGGAAACCAACATTTTCTCTTACAAATCTTTGTTATAAACAATAACAAAAAGTTATTAGCATGATTCTTAATGAATAAAATATGAGTTGAGAACAAAATTCATTTTCCCATAATTAAACACAAATTTAATCACTGAAAAAGTCTACATCCTCGAAAGTACTGGACTAACAGAATTGTAGAGTAGCCCCTGTTAGCACAGACTTTCTGCCCTGTGTTGTAGGTATTTTTGTTAGATAAAGGTGGAGCTGCGTGAGCGTGTCACAGAAGTTTTGCCTTTTCAGCAGCTGTTCCAGCCGGTGTAAGGGCTGTGCACAAAGGCTGACTTCAGTTCAGTGAGTCTGACCTCCCCATGCTTCCTTCCTGCGGTGAGCAAGGCTTCCTCAGCATCAGAGCAGTCAAGCTGGACTCCTGCTTTGAACTGCTTTGTGGGGAAGTCTGTCACTCTTACTTGTCTGTAGTGAGATGATGTTCGCCAGGTTGAATTTAGCCTTCATGAGTGAGTTTCTCCACTTCTCTTTAGTGGTGTCTTCATGCTGCTAAGTATCAAACCAAAGCAGGACCTAATCAGCATTTGGAGTGTTAAACCATACAAATAGATATAAGCAGTAGTCACAAAGTTATCATAGAACCATCAAGGTTGGAAAAGACCTTTAAGATTGAGTCCAGCTGTTAACCCAGCACCGCTAAGCCCACCACTAAGCCGTGTCCCTCAGCGCCGTGTCTACATGTCTTTGAACACTTCCATGGGTGGTGATTCCACCATGTCCTTGGCCAGTCTGTTACATCCCTGGACAGCCTGTTGTCCAACAATAGCCAATATTTCCTTTTTTAAAAAAACATAAGTTCAGAATATAAGTCAGGAAATTAAGGTACCTTTTACAATTTTACAAGAAGAAAACTACACAATGAGAGGTATAGAAAGGGAAACATCAATGCTTGTTTTTGCTTAGGTGGTTACATAAGTAGTCTGATATGTTTTTTAGTTAGACATCTAAAGATGGTCTAGCTATCTTGCATCAGTAATTTAAATCTGATATGATAAATTATGAGGTAGAACATCAGAACTGAAATTACATATGATAAGAAGCTTCTTTAGTAAAAAGGTTAGTTACTAGACTAACTGAAGGTTACTAGTTTGGGTACGGGACTTAAAACATTTGTTTTTCTTAGCAGACCATTTTTTTATCATCAAATCGTGACTTAATTTCTTGAGAAATGTCAATATAGAATTATTTCAAATCTAGAATTTATTTCAAAGTAATTGCTCTAAAAAACGTGTTTATAATTAGAAAAAATATTCCTTTCCTTGACTGAGTAAAACAAAAGAAAAATTAATTTTGATTGGATTGACATTGGTCTGTTTATCCAAGTGGCATCATAATGTTTAAACTATGACTTTGTTTAAAGACTGAGATGATGAATGAATAATTAATTTTACTAACTGATAAACTATTTAAATCATTTGTGATAGTGGATACATACATGTTAAAAACTCACTGTAGGTCTTATCTTCAGGGTGATAATTGCTGTGAAGTTCCATACGATGCTATCCCACTTGAGTCAGCTGGCCAAGTTGCAGACATTTCCAAGACAACACAAGCACAGTAGTAGTTTTATATCCCCCCCTGATACAGTCACAAGTAGACAGTGTGGGTTTAGGTTTTTTTACAGACAGAAATTAAATGGTTGGTCTTCAGTTCCCGGAAAAGTTGCTCTCACTCATTATTTCTGGCTTATTTATGTTTAAAAAATAATAACAACTAAGAATAAGACACTATTCAGTAACTTGTATTGCCGGAAATAATGACAGTGTTAAATAGACTTTCTTTTTGTAAAGAGGTCCAATTACTCCATTATTAATGATATTAAGTACTAATTAAATGTGACATTATTTAATGGGTTCGTGTTAGTTTAAAACCTTCATTAAAGGATTACTGTGGGGTGTTTTGTAATCTTGTATTTTTCCATCCATCCAGTGTTCTATTTCCTACAGTCCCTAAGAATTTGGAAACTTTTTTATTTGGCCAGTAAATCTGGGATCTTGGGCCACTGATGTAGGTGAAGATTATGTAGTTTTCAGGTGATATAAGAAACTGGAAACAATTAAACTGGCTCAGTTTCCATTGTCTTCTTTGAAGTTACTGTATGATGTTATGGTGATGTTTATTTGTTCTGTGGGCCTTAATATCAGCTTGCAATTCCCTGTCTTGATAAGAGTGTCATATTCAATGATACCGAGTTTCACAATTCACCGGTGGCAGCAGTAGACAGAATCCCAGTAAATCCCAGTATGAGAACCAGGGCAACCAGGTACTTCTGTATTTAATTGTGAGTGCATCTTCTACACTGTGTAGTTAATATAGAAGGAAGAATTTATGTACAGTTGGCATTGCTGTTCTTCCCTTGATGTTGGACAACTGATATTTTAATATCCTAGGATTGTAGAAAAAAAAAAAAGTCTTTCATGTCTAACACTGTTATGTGTTGTATTTTTTTATAGTTGTAATCATCCTAATTATACCTAGAGGTAGATTGGTAAGGATGATATTACTGAAATATTTCTGCCAAAACTTTGCAACAGAAATGATACCACTTTCAGTTCCTTTTTAGAAGCTGTAAAGTTAAATACAAGAAGAGCTGTACAATGTCAAGGGTATAGGGTATTTTTTTACTTGGTACTCAGAAATAAGTATGAAATAATACCATGTTTTCCCTTCATTTATTAACCTGCTTGCTTTTGATTATGAACCATGTAGAAATTGTAAACATTTGAACATACTGATTTTGTTCATTTAGTCCTTTGATTAAGCAGATACAATTACCTAAACAGTATTGTTGTAGGTTGTTCCGGATGACTGTGATGGTTACAGAATCTTTTTATCCCAGCTGTGTAGGGATACTTGAACTTGCTTCAAAAATAGAGACAAACAGAATATGTATCTAAGCCTCCAACTCTTACATATACTCAAGGTGTATCAAGGCATGTCCTGTAAAGAAAGTCCTCACACCTAATTTCTGAGCTGTATTTAGTTTTGTCCTTTCGTCAGTTTTATGGAGTTGAGTTGAATCATGTTGGTTTGTTTGATGGAGTGATCAATATTCAGTGGTATTCTTCCCATGCAGAGCTCTGCAGCACGTGAGCAGAGCTTACCTTAGCTACCCCTTTGAAAGGCTGGTTAATGGTGCTGTGCTCCTAAATCTGCCCAGGAAGCCCTTTATGCTATGCGTTACAACACAGTAAAAGGCAGAGAGCTCTAAGTTACCACTAATTGAACCCGGTTTAGACTTGCAAACTGGATAGCTATGTTAGTGTAGCACTCAACTCAACCCAATTAGTTCTACCCAGGGGCCAGGCTTACTTGCTTCCATCTACATCTGATGCAACCGTTCTTCTTTCCAGCACCAGGCAGTATTTGTGCATGTTGCTGTGCTGCACTCTTGGGACATAATGGCTCAGGCTGTTGGTATTTAAAATGTGCATTAATATATGTTGGTTCAATTTTAAACATTCAGATTAGCAGTGTGGTGCAGTATATGCATTTCTCCTCAGTCTCATCTGTTTATATTTCTATACCTGTTCTACACCAGCCTCTACCTGTGATTCTCCTTGTCTGCAGTAGCGCCCTTAACTTTTTTTTCTGTTAGTAACAAAAATAGGATAAAGCAAGTTACATCATTAAGAAATCAGATTGGACAACTTAATACCTAGGAAAGCTCTAATGCCCTTTCTTAAGAAAATGATATCTTTCTGTAAGGTATATGGTAATATTTACAAATAAAGGTAGCTTGGGAAGAAGTAAAAGGAACATATGAAATTGCCAATGTCAGGAATTTATAGTTCCAGAATCGTTAAGCCTCATTTCTCACAAATTGGACTACTTCTCAATTTAATATACATTGACACAGGAAAAAGTATATATATATTATTTTTTTTATGTTCTTAAGGTGTTTTTACAAAGCAGAGAGTTTTGACTGTGATTATAAAAAAGACTGTATTTTTGTGTGTATGTTCATATAGCTCAAGGAAGAGTCATGTGATTTTTTTTCTTGTTGGTTTTTTTTCCAGTATATTGTAGTGGTTGTGGTCAAAATGAAGTTAATCTTTTGAATAACAGCTCTGTAATGCAGTGTTGATAACAGGCCAGTGTTCTGGCTGCTGCTGAACAGCTCTTGCACAGCGTCAAAGCTTTCTGTTTTTCCCATTCTGCCTCCAGAGCAAATAGACTGGGGGTGGTCAGGAAGCTGGGAGGGGACACAGCCAGGACAGCTGACCTGAACTGACCAACTGACCAAAGGGGTATTCCATGCCATATAAAGTCTTATTTACAAATAAAAACTGAGGGGTGGGGTTGGGGGGGGGTTGGTCTTGCTTGGAGACTGGCTGAGCATCTGTCTGCTTGTGGGAGGTGGTGAGTGATTGCTCTTGTATCGCTTGCTTTTATTCCCTTTCCTTTGCTTACCAATTTGTCTTTATCTTGACCCATGAGTTTTCTTGCTTCTGCTCTTCTGACTCTTTCCCCCATCTCGCTGGGGCAAGGGCAGTGAGCCGTGGCTGCTGTGAGAGGAGTGGCTGTGCAGAGCTTAGCTGATGGCTGGGGTCAGCCCGCCACACACACCTTGAGCTACTGGCAGCCCCAGAACACTTAAGCACCCCCCCCCCCCCCCCCAATGCAATTTCAAAAATGAAAGGTAGTAACTAAGAATTAGAAGGAATATTATAACTTCGTACTACCTTTAACAAACTTTATGCACTGCAGCAAATGTAGTTTAGTTGAATTTTCATGTGTATGAATATTTCCCCCATTATTTTCATATGATCTAGCTGAAAGCTAAGGTGGAAATTATTTTCAAAATTTTTATTATTTTTTTAATTTTTAATTTTTAACCACCTTGCAGCTGATATTTTTGTTGACGAAAAAGTAGTTTTTAGGAAGGAGAAGCATCATAGGAAGGTTTCCTATTTAAACATGCAACTATAGCAGCACTGAAATATTGCAGAAACAGGCATTTGTCCTAAGCAACTATTCCTGACAGAATAAGAATTATATTCCTGACAGAATAAGAATTATCTTCCTGCTGTCAAGCATATTACATTTCCTTTCCAGAAGTAAACAATCTTGCCAGTAAAGTTAAAATGAAAACTGTGAGTGGGTTTTATGTGACAAATGTTCTGACTAATGTTTTCAATGCCTAGAAAAAAGGACCAAAAATTGCCCCCGCAATTAATATCATATGTATGATTAAATTTCATCCATATCAGTAGCATATTTACCCAAATACCAGTTTTTTTTTAAATAAGTTCAACAGAATTTTCTTACCAGATTTTTGGCCAGCTGCTTTTGGACATGCACGTTGCAATATATCCAGAAATATATTTTCTGTTTCAGTAATCTGTAATTCATCAGTAAAGGCCACCCACCCCTTTTACTCTTTGTATTTCTGGAATTTCAGACACTACTGTAATTTGTTTGGCCCTGTTGCTATTGCCTTGATTTCCCTTAGTCTTCCTCTGCTCATGAATTATGAAAACTCTTCCCTGATTCTCACTTAACTCTGCCTTCAGGAACAGCAATGAAGGGGTTTCTTTTGGCTTTTCAAGGTCTGCTTCTGCTTGAAATGTAGAATATAACCGACTCACCAGGGCTGGGTTTTTTTCCTTTTTTTTTTTTTTTGTTTTTTTTTTTTTTGTTTTTTTTTTGTTTTGGGTTTTTTTTTTCCCTTCACTAGTGTTTTAACGTTTACTTTGCCTTGTTTTAGTGGATGTAAGGCAAAGGTCACAAAACTATATATTTACTCTTTGGTTATTTAGTACTAGATGGTAGAAATAAATCTGCATCCTGTTTTGCAGACTTGTGTATCAAAACATGGGAAAGCAAAAATACCAAATATGATATATTATATGCCCATTTTCCTCATTACTTCTGAAACCTGTAAATAATTCCATAATTGCTTGATAAATGTAGGTTTAAAATTAATACAGTATTGGTTTAGGAATTACATTAGCAGCAAGCCTTCCAGTATATTTGAGGGGAAAAAAAAGGCCCAGTACTTTTTCTTAATTTCCTGGTATATATCTTCACTAAAAACTAGAGCTGGTGAGACATTTTCTGAAGACTTATCTCATTGTTTTATTAAAAAATGTAAAGTTGCATCTGGAAAGACTGATATGAACCCTATACAGTATAAGCAGAGACTTGTTAGTTGAGGTGTCCCTCTGGGATAAAGGAGAGTGGCTCAGCAGGCACTTAAATCTCCTGAGCTGTTGATTCTGTTAAAGGTTTCTCATGCTTTTCCTCTCATTTCCACTCTGAAAGCAATTCTACTGGCCTTCAGGTTGGTCCTAATTTGGAATATGACTTTTTTTTTTTCATCTTACTTTTTCCTTTTCAGCAAAAAAAGCTATTTTTTTCATGTATTCTACATAAAAGCCTGCCTTTTTAATGACTGATGGTGACCTGCAGATGTCAAAGAACCTTAGAAATTATCCAGGTGCTAGCTTGACAGCGCATTATCAGCTGTTAATTCTGGCAGAGAATTTTAAGTACATTTTTCTGACTCATTCTTTGTATCTGTACTGTTACTAGTATATGAGGAGATTGGGAGGGGCTCCTTGGCAGAGATGTCCAGGTGGGATAAGGTAGCACACATCTTAGAAGAAAAGTAGAAGCAGCTAAGCCTGGAGAGAAAGTGTGTACTGCACTGCAAACAGTATGCTGCGTTAACATACCAAAATGGATGAGGGATATAAAAATTTTTGTTACCCATAACAGGTTGTGCTAGGGATCTAGTTTAAAGAGGAGCCTACAAACATTTTTTTTTTTTTTTTACGCCTGATCTTTCTTTCCCATCTCAGATTCAAAATTTTTCTCACTGAGTTTTTCACTCAGCATGTGCTGCTGAGATAGAGTGATCTGATTTGGGCTCTTTGGTTTCTTTTTTCAGGAACTTCAAACATATATGCCTCAGACTTGACATCTCCCATCTTGTCTTCTTATGATTCAGTTCTTCTTTCCTTAAAAAACAACAACAAAAAACCGAAAACCCCCCAAGGTGTGCCAGCTTCAGTAAATGAGATGTAATAAGGCTCAGTGTGCGTGTGCCAATGAGTCTGTAAAGAAAAGTTGCCACACCTTAAACCTCAAGCAGTATTCACCAGCCAACATCACTAGGATTTAGCATACCAGCTCCTATTTATTCAAACTGTTGCCACATCAGCTAATATTTCAGCCATGTTTGCCACAGATAGAACATGCCAGTTCCCAACTTATCCCCCTTTCCATTCTGAGTACTGTTGTTGTAAGAAGGACTTTGTCAACAGTGCTGTATTCCTTGGCGTTTATCAAACAAGCTTTGTGAGGAAAACCAAAGATGCTCGTGTCCCAGTGCAGCTGTTGCAACTGTTGCCTGTATGATCTCTCCTTCCTCTTTCCCATGTGCCCTGTCAATGAACAGGTCCATTTTTATAATCTGTTTGGATTCAGCCACAGCCTTGCAAAACAACATGTAGTGACCTTGGCAGATTGGCTGGGGTGGTTTTTCATTGCATTGTTCTCTCCGAGCGATAAATATTTTATACATAGTACCCATGCTGAAAAAGTGCACGCTAACCCCTGCGTGTAACACACCATTCTTCCTCCCAGATGTATTAATCTAGTTTTAACTTGTGAAAATCAAACAGAGATTGTGTACTAATACATTTACAGTGTGACTTTTTTAAAAGCAGGAGTGCTAGAGTATTTGTCCGGGGAAGGATTTGTGAGTGTTGTTGACAGTCAGCTACAGTTGCCTAAGAGTGAAACTTTAATATGGAGATACAGCCCCACATAAACTACACACCCTAATATGAAATGTTTCGGCATGCCCTGTTCCCAGCCTGAATAAAGATGGTTCATTTCATCTTGGGACCTGACTACCAGGCTATAGGCTAGTCTGGGTGGGAGGCTCCCTCCACTTCACCTTTTGATGCTGTGCCAGCTCAAAAAAAATCTATCAGAATTCCTTAGGTCAAAGAGAGGGAGCAAGAGGGAGCATGACTCTGCGGCTAAATGATTGGGGCACCTATTTAGAAGAGGGGAGATCCCGGTTCTGATTTCTGCTCAAAGGACTGCACAAGAGCTTTACGCTAAAGAGTTATTAGAGTTCAGAGGTGTGGGTCTGTCCCCCATGCCAACCCACAGGTTGAGGAGGGCATGGAAGCCAAATCTTTCCAGTTCTTTGCTGGATCTTGCAGCCACTGACCTGTTGTATAAAAGAGGGACATTGTTACCATCTGAAACAATTTGTATTTTTTAAAAGACAAAGATAAGTCTCCTGCCGAAGTCCAGATTAAATTTTCTGGCTGTGAACCCTACTCAAATATCAACATCTCCCTGCAACTCTGAATTGCAAGTCTAACTTCTGAGAAGAGACAAATTTTATGAAGGTCTCTGCCTTCTGTGATTGCTGTTGGTGGGAACTCACGCTCTGTGCAGGCTGTTCTCAGACTTCTGGTGGCTGTGAAGTACATTCATAGGAGACTGTGGCAGTGATGGGACCAAGACCCACCCTGGCATGGCCTTGTATGCACCAAAGCATGTTCGTATCGTCTTGTCTCTTGATTGTCCACCTTGGAGAACTGTTTGTAGCATGTCTGCTTGGAGCTGCCTCTCTGACAGAGAGGTCAGACTCCTAGTTCAAAGCAGGGACCCAGTACAAGATCCAGGCAGCTACATTTTGGGACTGCAGTCTTTCAGGTTTTTAATATTATGTTACCAGCTTAAGAACACACAGGGCATTTATGGTGATATTGGGAGCTCGCTGAACTCCTAGACGTCAGCCTGGCACCTTAACTATACTTTCTCCATAGCACAAAGCATTATTTGTGTTTGAAAGCCTGCCTTTTCCCACTTGCATGGGTATTTAAAGAGAATAATCAAGCATAGTTTTGACAATATTTGGCAATAGTGTGAAAGATATGCTATAATAGACATTGACATTTATAAAATATTATTAATGATATAACATGGTAAATTTCTTAAATATAGAGCTCATTGAGATACCATTATATTTTGGACCTTTTATGTTTTTCACATATACTTGCTCTTTCCTTTACTGTTTAAATTGAAATTCTCAGTTAATTTGCAGTGGGGCTTTTAGTTTCCTGTGCAAATTAATGAAGTCTACCCTTAGGCGTAATTCAGATATTGCCAAGCCTCCTCAACTCCCTTCCCCCAAATAACAGCAAACTTCTAAAAAAAGTTTCATACACAGAAATACCTACATTCATGCATTTCAGCAGGTACTTTTTCATATATAAAATCAGAACCAACTTCATCTCTAAAACATCAGTGATTAAATAACCAGCCCTAAAGATCATTAAGCAATATAAAAAAAACCTTCTGAGAAGCAAATGTTGAGGTTTTGTACTCTCAGCTGACGAGAAGGTCCTGGATCATCTCTTACTCTGCTCCAGATTGTAACCTAATACAGTAGCACTTTGATGGAATAAAAAATCCTAGATATGCAGATCATTCCATTCTGTGTACTAAGTGTAGCTGTTTAATCTTTTTAGGTCATCAGATAGTTTTGTAAGTGGTGTTAATGCTGATGCTTTCTTCTTTACTTGCTTTTTTCTGGATTTGCATTTTAATAAAAAATTGATGATGAACAGATATTGATATAAAAAGATCAAGAATAAGATAACATTGTTACCTTGTGCTATTAAAGCAGGCAATTTATAAAAGACAATACAGTTACTTACTTTTCTCTCCTAAAGATGGACTTTGTTTGGAAGAAAATTAAGCTGTTAAAAAGTGAAATCCTATGGAGAAAATAACCAAAATTGTGTTTCTCTTTTGTTCAAATGAATACAGAATTATGCAATCACAGAATCATTTAGGCTGGAAAAAACCTTTACAATCATTGAGTCACACCGTTAACCCAATGCTGCCAAACTCACCAGTAAGCCGTGTCCCCAGGCACTGTATCTACATGTATTTAGAACACCTCCCGGGATGGTGACTCCCCGGGCAGCCTGTTCAGGGCCTGACCACCCCTGCAGGGAAGCCGTTTCCCCGCTACCCGAGCTAACCCCCCCGTGCAGCTTGGGGCCGTTTCCTCTCGCCCTGTCGCTTGTTCTCCGGGAGCAGCGCCCGACCCCCGCTGCCCGCAGCCCCTGCCAGGCAGCTGTAGGGAGCGACCAGGTCCCCCCTGAGCCCCCTCCTGCCCAGGCTGCCCCCCCCAGCCCCCCAGCCGCCCCCCCAGCCCCCGCCCCAGCCCCTGCCCCAGCCCCTGCCCGTCCCTGGACACGCTCCAGCCCCTCTGCGTCCCTCCTGCAGCGAGGGGCCCAGCCCTGAGCCCAGGGCCCGAGGGGCGGCCGCACCAGTGCCCCGCGCAGGGGGACGGGCACTGCCTGGCCCTGCTGGCCACGCTGCTGCTGACACCGGCCAGGGCGCTGCTGGCCGCCTTGGCCACCTGGGCACGCCGGGGGCTCACGCCCAGCCGGCTGCTGCCCAGCCCCCCCAGGCCCTTTTCCCCCGGCCCTTCCCAGCCCCCTGGCCCAGGCCTGCAGCTGTGCACAGACGGAGATCAGGCCAGTCAGTCAGGCCCTGCCTCTCACAGCCCCGGGCTGGCTGGGACTGATCCCCCGCTTGTCCTGCACGTGCCACATGATGATGCTCAGGACGATCTGCGCCATAACCTCCCCTGGCACCGAGGTCGGGCTGGCAGGGCTGTAGTGCCCCACAGCCTCCTTCCTGCCCTTCTTGTCCATGTTTGTCACATTGGCCACCCCCCAGTCTGCTGGGACTTCCCCAGTTAGCCAGGGCTGCTGGTAAGTGATGGAAAGTGGGTGATGAGATCCTCCGCCAGATCCCTCGATACCCTCAGGTGGATCGCATCAGGCCCCATAGACCTGTGTGTGTCTTAAGCAGTGTAGCCGGTCACTGAACATTTCCCTTTGGATTCTGCTCCCTGTCCCTGTCTTCCAGCTCAAGGTCTATGAGCCTGGAGAGCAACTTGTCTTACTGTTAAAGACTGAGGCAAAGAAGAAAGTACTTCAGCCTTTTCCTCATCCTTTGTCACTATGTTTCTCCCCACATCCAGTAAAGGATGGAGATTCTCCTTAGCCCTCCTGTTGTTGGAAATATATTTATAGAAACTTTTAAACTGTCTTTTATGTCAGTAGCCAGATGAAATTCTAGTTGTGCTTTGGCCTTTCTAATTTTCTCCCAGCATAACCTCACATCTTTGTAGTCCTCCTGAGTTGCCTGCCCCTTCTTCCAAAGGTCACAAACTCTGCTTTCTCCCCTGAGTAATTTCATGGTAATGACCCTGAAAAGAATACCATTTGAAGAACATCGGACCACCTAGTTGAAGAGCCTGAAGAGGGAAGTCAATATGTCAATAATTCTGTCTGTAAAAGGAAGAGCAAGGTAGTGAACAAGATTTTTTATCTGATGGTTAAGTGGCATTTGTATTGCATTGGATGACTCAGAAATGTCACCTTCCTCACTGATGATCTTATCCCTTTTATGCTCTCTCATTGGTAGTTCACATGTGTTGACAAGAGTACTCCCCATGTATCTGAGGTACCGCTGGAGATGCAAAACTGCCTGTTTTACACATTATTTAAAATACTTAACTTCTCAATATTGCCTGGGTATGGGTGATCAGCCTTCAGTTTGCTTTTGCTCTTTGAACAGGGTCTCTTCTGGCCTCTCTGTCTTCATCATTAATAACTAAGGCATCCGAAGACTCTTCATGCGTGGGCTTCACAAATTTAGTATCTTCCTATTCCTGTTATTCACCCTCAGGTTTTATTCTAGGCCATGACTTCCTTCAACAGATTTATATATATTTATATATATATAAAAAACCTGTATATATTTATTTGTATTTCATGCATTGATCTATATTTTTGCTCCCAGATACTCTTAATTTACATAAGAAAACATCAAAAATACTAACATTTTTGCTGAAATTTGAGGTATCCCAGACGCTTTAGAAACTACTAACTATACAGGATCTTTGCTTTCTTAAATGATGAATGCAATACTTAACTTGGCCTGGATAGGATTTGCTCAGCAACTAAATGACTACAGCATTAGACTGTGGTTAATATGGTCTGCTTCTTACATGTTCAAAGCCCAACTCTGTAATTTTTAAAAATTTGTTAAACATATATTGTGGTACATTGTCAAAACAAGGTCATCACAGAGATTGTCTGGAAAATATTACTTTGCTGTAATTTACCACACAGCTTGCCAAATGGCTGCATTCTGTAACTTGAGTTACAAAAAAAGGACCATAGGAGTGCACTGTCAGCAGTCAATTGGCAGCTTTTTTAGATATACCACGAACAAGCATGGTGTTCCCTAAAACTGTATGTACTACAGCTAGTGGAAACATGGCATTTTCTTTAGTGGTATTGCTTAATGTAAGGCAGAAATTCACAGGATTAGAACAACATTCATAACATCAGTTCAATTTAGATGTCATGAATATTTTTGATTGTGGATAACTGCAAACTCATGCAAACCAATTTGTTTTCACTTTTTAAAACCAAATCCTTTCTTGAATTAACTGACATTGTCTTAGCTTAAAAAGATAGCTCTTTAAAGTTTGTCTTTTAATCTTTGTTTTTAACATAATCATCAGCCTTCATATATGAGGTGTATAACCTGGGATTTACTATGAATTCTTCCATTTCCTTGTCATGCATATCAAGGCTGTGACCAAGTGTTTTCTTTGTAACATTCTAAGGATCCATTCATTAATTGATACCCCAAATCCTTCACATACAGTCTGATATTTTACTTGTTTCCTGAAGCCCATCTGCATGAGCTTAGTGTATTCAAGCTCATCTTCAAAAATATTATTTCTTGTGTACCATGCCATGTAGGTGACACAAAAGTACTTTGAGTTGCTCCTCTGGGTCTCATGTAGCCGACAAATCTTGTTTGAGTTTTCAGGAGCAACATTATGTGGACTTCTTCATGTATTATTTTTTCTTCTTTTTTACATATATTTCTCACCTTCTGTTCCATGACTGATGTCTCCTCTCATTTCCTTCCCTTTGGTTACAGGTTCTTGTATGCAAGAAAGATGTGTAAACAGACTTTGTTGTCACAAGCAAGACATGGTATTAGGGTATGATCATAGAATCAGAAATTAATTTACACTGGAAGAGACCTCTTGAAGTTATCTAAGGAAAAAATTCCTACTCAAAGCATGGACTAGTCTATCACAGAGAATACTCATTGATTTGTGTTGGTTTTTTTTAGTAAGAGAAAGCATGCAGAAGAATTATTGGGCTAGCTAAACTGTTAAGAGAATGAAGAGAGGAACAGAGGAAACAAAAATGAAAATTGAGGCCAAAAGTTTTTAATTCCTCACTTTCTTTGGACTTTCTATATCTGAATGTTAGAAAGGAAGTCCTATTCATACAGTTAAAAAAAGAAAAAAAACCAAACACACAAAACAACCCAAAGACAATGAAAAAAGCAGCCCTAAGCTGATTATATAGTATTGAGCATTTGACAGAGTAAGATGGAGGTGGTTGATTTACAGGCAAATAGATGCAGTCTCTCTGACTCATTAACCTTGGTACAGTTATGGGAATTCTAGGTCCATTAACTTTGTTTTCTTAACAGGTAAACTAGTTAAAAACAGTTCAGTAAGAAGCAAGAAAATTCCCAAGTAAGCATGATTGCAACTACCTCCTTTTCCTGCCTTTCCCAGGTGGTAGCTGATAGAAGGCTTACATAGATGCTAAATGGGTCTTGTTGACTCACTGCCATTTTGGCGACTCGTTTTCTTTCCCATGTCAGGTGAAGCAGAGATAGGAGTGGCTTATCTGAACAGAGGAATGTAGGGCATGGGTATGCTAGGACAAAAAGTCCTGGAAGGAGCCAAACCTGGAGAGAAGAATTTTCAGGTTGGAGTTTGTTCTGCATTAGCTTCTCAACAAGCTGACCTTAAGGAGGAGTACTACTCAGGCTTCCATTCTAGTGTGTGGAATGCTTATGTAAGATACTGAAGTAAACCAGATTTTAAAATAGCAGTAATGTGTTTCTAGACTAAAGAGTAACCTTAAAGTGAATAGCTATTCGTTAAAACAGTTTTAAGTAAACAGCATAAAACTTGCATGCAGGGGAATGCTGCAACAAGACAACTGCTTCTGTGTGTCCAGCTCTCATTGGCAGGGAGACCAGCTATAGGCTGCTTTGATTTTCAGTATAAAAGTTTTGCAGTTTTAAAACTATATTTTCAAAAATGTCCTGCCCTTCGCTAAGTGGGGTCAGAGGCAGCAAGTCATATTCCTCCTGACTTCACCCAGAGTCTGGTTCAGTGCCTCTCCTTAGCTCCAGTTGTCTGTCCCAAAAAGCTGTGCTTTGGTGAGATCTGTTCTGCCTCCGTAGACAGGATCTTTCCCCACCGCTTTCTTGTACCTTGTTTTGCCTAACACTCTTTTTGCTGTACTTGCCAGTCTACTTAGCGTGAGCCCCGTGTGCTCACCCTGTGATGGGTATAACATGTATCACAACCAAGCATTTTATTGTGGTCCTGTCTTGAAAATGGTCCTGGCTTGAAAATAACAGAGTTGCCTGTTACGAAGACCAAGCAGATTTGCCTGCATTCATTATGTAGGACAGGAATTTGTGGCATTGGCAGGAAGAGGGAACATGCAAATGTTATGGAAGCAAATTGTGTTAGCAAAAAAGAAATAATAAATGCTTGGAATTGCCATCCCATTGTGTTCAAAAAGGTGTTTGAAGACAGCCTCCTGAAGTTTGTACTTCTGATAACCAGAGTCATTCCTAAATCTACTGCACTTCAGGCCTTT
Source organism: Falco peregrinus (assembly GCF_023634155.1). Taxonomy (NCBI): domain Eukaryota; kingdom Metazoa; phylum Chordata; class Aves; order Falconiformes; family Falconidae; genus Falco; species Falco peregrinus. Next base: position 5,814,301 of record NC_073739.1, read on the forward strand.
GGTTTGACAGAATTAATCTTGTTTCCCTTCTGCTATGTGCCTGGCCATCATGTATAGATGTTCTCCAATATTTAATTTATTTTTTATATATATACTGCTGCTTTGGGGAAGTCCATTTCCATCCCTTGAGTAACCAATTATATGAAACTGCTTCTGCCTCACCCAAGGTAGTACAGTCTCCTGAGTGACTCTTCGTGGCACGCTTAGCTGTAATTATGAATGTGGCTATATGAATACGGGACACATTTATCTCTGCTGTCACTCTGAAATGTTCCTTGCCCTGCGCAGTGTTTGCAAGCAGCCTGTCTTGCACACTGTTACCTGGTGAACAGCAGAGCTTTAGGCTAGCTTTTCTCTTTCAGAGTGAAGAAAAATATGTAGGACTATTACATATCCTCTGCTCAATAGAGGGCACGTGCTTCATTTTCCTGGGACTATGTAGCAATCAGCTGATTATCTTATTAAGTGTTCATAAGAAAAACATACGTATGGTGGTTTCATCATTTCTTGATGTGTTACTTGGTCTTGCTTAAGGCTGAAAACAGAATATGCTTCTGTTTGGGTTTTCTTTCTGAAAACTGTAAAAATCCAAGAAAAGCATGGCATCTTTTTGGTGATTCTAAGCAGGAACTTGTCAAAAATTGTAGCTAAATTTGCTTCCTGAAATCTATATTTAATTGTATAAGTGAACTGTTTTCTTTGCATGTATCTGCCAGGCTTGTCAGAAAGAGGAGACATAGATCCACAATACAAATCAGTCAGATAAGCCTTAAGAAAATTTGTCTTCATGTATGACTGTTACTGTAAACCATTTTGAATACTGAAAATGTTGAAACTGAATGGTGTCCATGCTTTTCCTGCAAAGTTTACAGTTTCTCAAAGCAGACTTTGTACAAATAAGTGCACTCGTTTAGTAGAGGGAGTATCAGAAAATGTGACACTTAGTCCTGAAAATCAATAGCTGTTGGCATATCACAAAGTCTAGCTTTTTGAGTAGTTATTCTCCAGCCATATATATATAAGGAGCAGTACCAAGATTAATCCATTAATCTGTGGCAGGATGCTTAAAAAGCTGACTTAGCATGATATGTCTACCCCTTCTCATTTTGATAACAGCTGGAAATAGCTGATTATGAAAATTAAAGTACACTTGGGACATGTGTCAGCTTACAATCATGCTCTGCAGTCTCCCACAGCAACCAGAAAGCTCCCATAAAGCCCTTCCAGCGTATGAAATGCCATTTACCAGCTGGGAATCCAAGGTGCACCATAATGTTCACTGCTAGATATTCCAAAGTGTTCCTTGGAATCCTTTAGCTATTTGATTAAATCACTTTTCTGACTTCTTTTCTGTGAGCAGAACAATGTAAAGAAGCATGTAACTCTGATATCTGGATGTATGATAGACTTCCTTCACGGAAGGTAACTTTCACGACTTCTGCACTTGATGTTGTTTCAAAAGCATCATAATGAAATCCTACATTATTGTAGTCCCAGCAGAATTACTGAAATCTGTTTGAAACAGGGAGTTTCCATGGCGGAGGTGTTATCATGCAGCAGATGGCTTGCCGTTGTGAGACTGGACTCTGTACAAGAAATGACTGGCAAGGTCACGGTAACTTTTCTCCTTTCTCCAGCGTATAGGTACAGTCCCATGTGTTTCATCTGAGCCATTCCCACAGTATAATATTAATATATAAGGGTAATAAAATACTCAGAAATACATATGCATATCAGATAAATAAAGCAGTGAAGGCCGTTTTAAGCTTTTCATACTTATGCTGGTAATATATTAGTAATGCAGATTCTGCTACTGCAGCCAGAGGGATGACTCACACAGGGCAATAAGACAGTGAAAATCTGGCCTTAGGTGACTTCAGAAACACATTATACTCATGGACTGAAACAATTATAATTTCACAGTGGCAGTTTTGTTTTAAAAATGCCATGTAAAACACTGTGAAAGAACTGAATCATGATGTGACCAGCTTGAATTCAAAGCAACAGTTCTTCAATTATTTTAAGAGCTTGAACTTGCAGTTTAAAAGAGCTCTTTAAAGCAGACAATTGCTTGTTAGAACGCCACAAATAATTGTCACCCCATCACTTAGATGTTGCTTCCCTTGTACTGCTTTTCTACTGAATAATAATGTAGGTTGTATTGGGTTTAAGATTTTGTGGGAAAAATTGTTCTTTAGTGCTGGTTATGCAACTGACATATACAGCTTAAGCCTCTCTCCATCTCTGAGGTTAAGCTGTTCAACTCTGCATAAAGAGTTTTGTGGCTCATTATTCTACCTCATGATGTGGCTCATCATCTACCTACCTGTAGTCAGATGAATTAGTGCTGTTTACTGAGAAAGACCTAGATGTTTGTACCTTTGTCTGCTGTGTCCTAGCTGATCTAGAATACTAAATATCCCACGGGAGGGATTAATTTATATTTGAATAGATTTTTTTCTTTCTTGCCAGCTATAGCTTAAGTGTTCATTTTGGCAAATAATTTTATGATTAAATATTTCACTGATGGAAAATCCCAGTATGTGGAATTTTACAGAAGTGTGGATGATTATCATTAATGCTCTGTTTGTCCAGTCAGAAATAGTAAACAAAACCCATTATTGAGGATTAGGTGTGATAACATTGGTGACAGTGGTAGACAGGAGCACTAAACTGTTAACAGCAGTATGTTTCAGCTTGTCTTTCACCAATGAGAAAAACTGATCTTTCTGGGAAGGTGCATTTCTTCACTACAACAGAAGCAATATGTTGTTGTGATGTTGGTTTTGCAGTTGTGAACCCAATTTGAACTATCCAACAGGCAAAGTCATTTGCTGTTTTTGTTTTCTGAGTTATGTGCCTCAGATCGTTACACTTTGGGGTGTACTGGCAGTAGGCAAATGAAGTCTGTGTAGTAGACTGAATGTTGTCTGTCCAACCCCTTTTGTCAAGTATTGTCAAATATTTCTGGTTATGTTGTTCTTGCCATGCTAGTGCTTTTGACGAACTTTTGGTCCCTGGTGCTTTTGATGAACCTTAATAGGTCTAAGTCCAGTGTCTTAGATATACGGATCAAATAGAAAGAGTCAGTCAGAAATTTGCCCATGTTTGGGCAGGTACAAGCAGGGATCTGCAAACAAAACACAAGTGTGTTCAGGCTGCCAGTGTTACCAAGTGTGGTCTTTATTTATTTATATAAAATGTAGTGCTTTTGAGAGTATGATGTATGCCTGTTACTGGGCCTTTTCATCAACAAAACAAAGTACTATCAGGACACTATCCTTTTGCACAACATTAGTGCTTTCACTCCTTAGGAAAGGAGTTACCTAATCCTAGAGTGGGTCAAACAAACAGGCAGTTCAGAGGCTAACCTTTTTGTCATACTTTCATTGCAAACACTCCAGAGAGAGATAAAAATGGAGCATGGAGTAAGTTTTGTAGCCAGGAATAGTTCAGTTTTCAAAAGGAAAAAAAAGTAATTAAAAAGAGCATCTTAGATAATGGTTCACAGGCAGAGAGGTTGGAAGTTGTGTGTTGGCTTTAATAACTTTTTTCCATTCTCAGTAAATACAGCTATGTGCCAGCATTTCCAGACCCAAGCATTCTCATTCAGCAGTCACGTGTTGGGTGTGTAGGCAAGTCACCTTTCTATCTTTCCAGAGTTCATGATGAGGTCTACTTTGCGTTTGTTCTTACTGTGTTTCCCGGGAAATAGAAACAGTGTAGAATAATAATGGTTTACTAAACACCTGGGAGTATCACGTTTGATGGCAAAGTATGCCCACGATGATATTTTTCCTTGGCTTTGTATAAGTATCATCAAGGGTGTTGTTGTTTTTTTTTTTTTACAAATTCCAAATACCAAATAGTAACTGTTTCTGTTGGAAGTCAGGAGAAATGTAGGAAATCTTGTTCACAAAGAACATACAGAATCCCATTTTGGCTTCTTTGGCAAGTATGCCATCAATCCTTCCTGTGCAGCTGAGAGGTGCTGCTTTATGGGTATCTCCTGTGTGATCCTGGCTTATGTTCCCAAATGTAATATTAAGAAAGAAATATAAAGGGAAACTTTAAATAAGAAGTAAATTGTACTTTCCTGCTTTAATCACACAAACAAGCAGAAATGGGAGGGATTTTGAACATTTTTTTTTTTTTTTTCATTTACCAGGGTAATTGAAAAGGATGAAGTATTTTGATTCTTAACAGACCTCATTTTTTAATGAATTTGTGATCATGCTCGAAAAGCTTACATCATTTTAGAAGAGATTGTAAATCTGATGGTTGCTCACAATGTTAGAACTATGAAACACCAGTAGAAAGAAGGATGTGTCTCCGCTATGCATTGACATTTCTGTTATGTATAAACTCTATCTATACCAGGGAAATAAAGTTTGCTTGTGTTACACATTTATTCAGGTTTGGTGAAACCATAGAAAATCACAGTGAAACCAGAGATTTAAAAGCAGCGAAATAGAGATTCGTAGCAATGGAAAAACAGAGATTCCAAGTCAGGTGAAGATACAGTATGTCAGTGTTTTCTTGGAAGAGGACATCTTTCTGTGAGTCAACCTGCTAGAGAAAGAGAGGAATTATCAAAACATGGGGGGAAGCAGTAGGCAGCAGTTAGTATCTTTGGCTTAGTAATAAAGAACATAACTAGATAATGAATCAAGTTTTACTTAGATACATTCTGGCCCCTCAACCCAAAATACAGTACCATAGATTTTTAAAGGAAGAATCTCCTGCTCACTTGCCTTTTCTGGTCTTGTTGAATAATTAGAATCTGTCTGCTCAATATGATTCACCCACGTAAATGGTCATTAGGGCACAACAGCTTCCATGTCAGATATCTAACACAACCGCTGTGTTGCCCTTGAATAATCATTCTGCAGAATAACATCAGCTTAACTTAATTTCCTCCACGAGAAATTTCTAGGTTAACAACAGGACTCTCTGGAAGAATTTTAGTTAATAATTTTCTCATTGGCAGGTGATGTTACACCAAAATAGAAATACTGTGCTCAAAATTTTAATTTCAGTCTAAGTTTCTGATGCATGGAACTTGGTATATTGATCCAGACCAGCCATTGGAAATGCAGAGTTGGCAAACTGTATAGGAAGTATCTTTATAGAAAGTTCTCAAATATTTACCTATTGCACTTAGATCATGTACTAACAGATCATGTATATTGTGGTTTGTTAAGGTACTTTTCTCATGACAGCAAAAGAAAAGTAAAGAATATTCCAACATCCTTACTCTACAGAGTTGTAGAGAGCCAAACAGCAACGACACAAGACAACCATGCTTGAGCCTTTCAGGCTGCTGATACTGCTCAGCAAGGGGAACCCATAAGGTAGGGACACCAATGCTAACAACACTCCGACCACCAAAACGGGTCACTTCTCTACCCTCTCTCCAAGATCCTCTCGTAGTGTTTTACCGTTCCTTCTGCTGCCCCTATCAATCCCTACTCTACTGTATACCTTGCAGCTTCAAAATGTGTGAACTGAGAATGCTGTAATGAGTAGTTCTAGAGGTGTACTAGGAAGTCCTGGGATGAAGTTCATACAACACATCTTCCACAAGTAAGGCTTCCACAAGTAAAGCTTCCGCAAGTAAAGCTTCTGCAATAAAGCTTCCACAAGTAAAGCTTCTGCAAGTAAAGCTTCCACAAGTAAAGCTTCCACAAGTAAAGCTTCCGCAAGTAAAGCCTCTGCTGCAATTTAACATTATTCTCTCATAGTGGACATGACTCATGACATTAATACCTTTTTGTTGATATTGCTGTGGTATATATATAGACTTTTTGCAGTGATGCCTAGGGGACTATAGGAAAGATAGTCAAAACTCCTCTAGGCAAAAAAAAAAAAAAAAAGATCATACGTGTTGGCATAAAAAGTTTCTGCCAGCTGGGTGTCTCCTGAGTCAAATAATATGATGAAACTGAGCCTGGCAGATGAAAACATCCCAGTGTGGAAGGGCCTTGATGTCTTCTGATTGCTATGGTAGGGAAAACACAAGTGAAAACACCGCTAGAAAATACTACTCTAAGTCTTTTTATAGGCTGATGTTTCAAATGGTGTCAGTAGAGCTGTAAATTGTAAGCTTCTGGCACAGGTTGTAACATTCCAGAAAAAGAATATTTTTTTACACAGAATCAGATTTAATGTTTAATAACAAACAGTGTGAATGTAGCCCAGTGAACTTTAACACATCAAGGACAGTGTTCTCAAATAAAGTGGCCTGCAAAGGTAGCAGAGTTCAGTTCTGGTCTTGTAGACCTTTGAAGCTAGTTTGTTTAATTTGGGGCAAGTTTATATACATGAAAGAGAACTGTATATTTTGGCTTTGGAATCTAGATTGCTGTTTAACCACCATTCATAATTATGGTATTACTTATTAATCTTTGTAGCCTTAGGTCAGTAGAGGTCTGAAATGCAGCTGCATGGTTCAAGCATGACAACTTCTCTTTTATTCTTTCTAGTGACAGATGGTTTTAAAAATAAGCATTGCAACAGCATGTAATACTTATGTGTCATTTTTTCACAGCCTGTCGCAAAGTGCTTAAAAAAATATTTGAAATCTCTGTGTTGTAGATAGAGAAAGTGAGAGAAGAGAAGCGTCCTTACTTCTCTGTGAGTACGTTAGGATGGGGCAGAGTCAAGATCCAAAATTAGGGCCCTTCAGTCCCAGTCCAGTGCTCTGTTTACTCCAACGTGAAAAGAATCAAAACATAAGCATATTCTGAGTGAAAAAAAATCTAAATCTTGTCTAACAGTTCTATAATCCTTTGGTTATCCTATTATCCTTTGATTGATGAGGTCTTTGAGATGCTAACCAAAGTTAAGATCTATCCTGCGTTCTGAGTTGCTTTTCCAGAAACTTAGTCCTCTAGCTATTAGAATTTTCTTTGAAAGATTCCACTCTGAGGAGGCATTTCTACCTTAATCTCTAAGAGCTTCCCATTGACAACAGCTGAAATGCTCTGTTGAATTTTCTGTTAAAGCAGTTCCACTGCCTGAGAGTAACTTGCTGAAATTCAAGTCTGTGAAGGGTTGTTTGGGGCTGGTATTTGAGTAAGCAGTATTCTTCTTGATCATGTTATATATTCATTGTTAGGTTAAGATGTTAATGTTTAAACAAAGTTCCTTCAATAATAGCACCCACTTTTAAATTTAATATAGGTAAATGTAAATATGCTTATTATTATTTTTTTTATGTTTCTTAAAACAGTTTACTTGAAAGTGTTAAACATTCTGCCTGTCTGCAGAGTCCTCTCTCATTTCCTTGTCCATTTTCCTAGATTTTTCCATGGTAGATAGGATGCTAAGTTCTTACCGCAGGGCAGACACCTTGTAATTTTCCATGTGCTACTTAGAAGTTTATGTGAGATTTGGAATTAATCACTTGCACAGTTCCCCCTCATAATGTGCTTTATCTGTTACTGATTGACCAGGGTAAGTAAAAAGTTCTTAAACTATTGATGATGCCTTTCTATAAATTAACAATGCCATTAATCTGCACTCAAACAATGAATTATTTTCTTGAAAAATCTCTCCCTTGAGTAAGGGGGTGAAACCATAAAGTCAGAAAGGCTTTTCCTATAGTGGCCCTTGCGGTGCTTACATAGAAACATGTCCTCTTGCTTCAATGTGTAAATTTACAAAGGAGTGAGGACAGTAGCTGAACACCTTAGGGAGATGTAAATTATACTGGAGCCAGAAGCTTTAATCCTTTTTCCGCAGGAAAGGAGACTTTTCCTTTTTCTTATCAGATGGAACAGAAGGAGGGGAGATCGATTCCAGTAGTTCCGTTGGTAGCTTTGCCGTTATCCAGAGAAGGATCAGGGGGCAAAAGGGAGAGGAGGAAATTATTTTTAGGAGCATTATTTTATGTTCACAAACAGAATTTTGCAGATAGCCTCTTGCACAAACAGAATTTTGCAGATAGCCTCTTGTTTTTCTGTTATGTACACTGGAATGAAACAAATACAAACTACTTCAGTAAATTTATGTATCTTAAGAACTAACCATATGTTCAGCTTCAGCGATGACCTGAGGTAGTTCATGAGTGGAACAGCCATAGTCTTCTGTCTCCAGACAGATTAAATGCCAATATGAGACTGTACAAAATTATGAAAATAGTTTTCAGATTACCCTGAAAAACATTTCTCCATAGGAACTTCATATGTAACTATTAGAAACTGTGAATGTTTAGCTTATGCTGGATTCAGGAGGAGCACTTCCACTTTTCTCGTCCTTAAATAAAAGAACAATTATAATTTACTAGGATGAGGGCAGGGACAAAATGGAGTTTTGTTGAACATTGACTATTTAAGACTTATTTGCAGGTCACACAGCACCACAGAGGTTAAAACTGAGTAGATTGTGCTCACTGTCACACCAAACAACTCTCTGTTCTTCAGTGAGTGGTGACTGTTTCATCCCTGCAGTAGGAAGCACTGGTCAGGAATCTAATGTTTATATTGGCTTGTGTTAGAGGCAGTGGACCTATGAGTTATATTTTGTAGATCTATAAGCAAAAGCCATATTCAAAGTCAACAGTGTGTTTATAAACTAATCATACTTTATGCAAATCTTCTCTGGAATTTAAGAATTTCACGCATAACTGAAATTGTGGGTGGGATAAACTCATCTGGCACTGATGACACCATTTGCTCTTATCATTTCACTTCCTAATTTGATACCTGTGTTCAGTGCACATTAGGAAAACATGCCTGTGTACCCAGGGAGGGAGGTTTTCTTTGACCACAAAGCCTGCATCTTCAGGCAGAAAAAAACCAAGTTTTGTCTGTCTTTAACAATACGTTGTACTGGTAGGAGCAATCGCTTCGAAAGTCACGCTTGCATAAGGTTATATATTAGCCATCTAATACTGAAATTGTCAGCGCTAATATCTCCATGATATTTTATTTTTTTTTAATGCAGCATTCATTTCAGTTTCATCATTGAGAGAAATGGAAGATAATGCAGTGGAACACATACTTTTTCTTCTCCTCCCTCCTGCATATATGCTTCAGATATTTGAATTTATACCAATTACTTATAAACTTTATTCTTGAATCTCTTTTTAGCTGAATTAATTCGTGTCTGTTGCTGACAGCTGGAGTAGTATTTTCTACCCACAGCACCACCTACTGAGACCCAGTGCCCACTCTTTTGAAAAGTGCTGTCTCCCAGCAGTCAGTAATCTTGTTACTTCCACCTTCTGCTTGCAAACGGTACCAAAGTCCTTTGTAATAGCTCTATGCAACTTTTCCTTACCTTAAATCACACATAAAAGGATATTAAAACTGAAAAGGAAAGAAAATAAAAGTTTTCATTAAAAGCATGTAAGGTATTTGTATGGTGGCACTTGTAACACATTTATTACAGCATCTCAAAACTGACATACCAGACTGCAGCTGTGAATTAATTCTCTGCAATGATGTGAATAATGTGAAAAACATCTAAACATAGTGGCTGAATAAAGCTAATAATATTGCTTCTATACCTGGTTTAAAATACATTTCATTACACAGCTGTCTGATTATCTAGCAGAAATATTTTAAGACAAGTGTAGAATTTTTTAATTTGGCTGATACTTGGCAGTTCATTCCCATGGAAAGCACTGAACATTCCCAAACAAAAATACTGTCGAGCCTCTACGTACAAAGACTGGCATGTCTCTGGTGAGCATAGGTGCCAAGTGCAGTCTCACTGCTGCGATCAGCATGGCAATGTTGTGACTTAAGCTGTCCTGCAACGTTATTCTGTCAAAGTAGAAAAACATATTAGGAGTTAAAACTTTAACAATTATCACTCAACTAATAATTAATTAATAATGGTTTTGAGGGAAGAGGGAATGTGTCATGTTTTAACTGAGCTGCAGCAGAGTTTTGAACACCCTGTCAGGTTGCAAACAAGCTTATCCTCTCGGAGGACAGTCAATTTAACAACAGACTAGGTTGATTTAGACATGGAAAGTAACTGTCACAACTCAAATGCTAACTTGTTGCATGCAATGGTACTGCTTCTGAGTATTGTCATAGCTTTTAAGGGCTGAGTAACCTTTTTTTGTGTGGTTCCTTCAAGCGTGAATAATATTAATCCTCTGCGTCATCTGAAGTGACTTCTGGCTTCTTTCTTTGTAGCCTCTTCCTGTATTTCCAGGTGGTGGTTTTATTCTTCCATGTATTTTTCTTCCATTCCTAAAGATAATTTTAAATGAAATGTTTTGGTTGTTATGTTTTGGTTGTTAGGCTGGATATCAGGAAGAAATCAAGAACTTTAAGTCAGGGAAGGTGGTGTGAAAAGGGAGAGAAAAGGGGAAGCCAGAGAATACTCATTTTCAAGTCAGCTTCCCCTGTGACTCATGGCTCACTCGTCTGACTGAATTCCTTTGTTAGAGTCAGTTCAGGCCTAGAGGAAAGAGGTTTCAGAAGAACAGAAGAAATGGAAACCTGTTTGATTGCTCTTGGAGCATAGAACTTGAAATTGCACTGTGCAGCAATGTCTTAATGTGAGTATATGCTAAAAATATGTTCTTCTTCCAAGTATTCTGGCTTGCTAACCTCCTGGGATATGCCAGTTCATAAACTGGTTATGTCCATCCTGTACAAAGAATATAAGCAGCCTCCATTTCAAAGACATGTCTTGCAGTCACAAGACTTGAGCCTAGAAAGAGCTGGTTTTCAAGAAAACAGGGGGGCTTCAAGGATTTTATCTTCCTGAGGAGTGTAAACCGTGACTTTTCTTCTCAGATTCAAACTTTCTAAAAATGCTGTATTGCAGACTCTTAATTTAACATTCCTCTGATCCTCTGCAACTTTATTTCACCCTTAACCTTTTTCTTAATGTCTCTTCCCCTCTCCCACCTCTGTGCCAACCATCTCTCCCTGCATCATTTAGTCAGAGCCCAAAGCAAACAGCAGTATTGGTTTTGTTTGGTGTGTTCTGCAGTGTTGTTTAAATATAATGAAAAACAAAAGCCACTTTGAATGAAGGTAGATATTTGCAAAATTGCCTACTGAGAGTAAGATGGTTTATGAGATTGAAGATAACATAATGAAAGTCTGCAAGTCTCTGCATTATTGGAGCAGAGATAGACATTAGTGTAAGAAAAACATGATAAACAAAAATCATAATTCAGAGACAAAATGAACACAGGACAAATGCCAATGTATTTATAAAAGCATACTAATTTCCATCTCAGTTTTATGGCATTAACTGTTGACTGCTTACTTCAACAGGAAATAACATATATTGCTCTGTCAAATAGCACAGTATGCTATCAAAGGTAAAAAGAGTTGCTTGGTCTTTAGCTTGCTCAGAATAATAATCTCTTCAGAATTGTCTTTTGTTTTCACATACTCATTACCATCAGAGTATTAGAGAAGTGATTGCCTTGTGTTTTTCATTTATATATCAAATCCTGAGGGGTGGAATTTTTTGAATTTTAGTTTTCTACTTTCTGGACAAAGCAAATGTTCCTTAATTCTGTTTTAAAGAGATTTGGTGCAAGTTAGGGATTTCGAGAGCAGAGCAGTGCTGTTTACCCATGGTCTTGGTTACAGGACAAGGAGTTGATGCTCCTGGTAAAATGATAAGTATAGGACCTTTATCAAGACCTCTGTTGACATCCATCTTTTTTTTTTCTTTTTTTTTTTTTGCGGGGGGTGGTGGTGGTGCGGCGTGTGGGGGCAGGGGAGAGAGAGAGAACATCAGTTATAAATTAGCCAAAGTAAATTTTAATATGAAGAACTTTTAATGTGTGCAGCTGAACAAAAAGTCCTTTCTATTCCCAGAAAGGCCTCCCTTATTTTCAGTATGGGAATTCCAGTGACGATAATATGCAAAAGTATAGTAAATCGTACAACTTGCTGCATTTCTTGGGAAGTGCTTGATGACAATCTCCTTTCACATGTGTTCAATTTAGACAGTGAAAAAAACAGTAAAACACATATGATGATGGGGGATTTCCACTTAATTAGATGACTTTCACTTTCAGGCTGAACAGATATGCCCACTGAGAGGCAGTCTTTACCCACGGGCCAGCAGGAATGCTCAAAAGACTGACTTTTCTTAAAATTCATTCATGTGGGGGTTTTGTACCTATTCTGTGTGGACTTTCTTTACAATTAATTTACCTAAGGAGGGAGTGAGAGGGAATCCTATATTACAGTCTCTAAACCGTTTTGAATTAATGCTGTATTTTGAGCATTCACAATAGTAGCAATATGCTACAGAAACCAGAAAGCAAAGTATTAAGTAAACAGGATTGAGACTGGAGAGAAAAAAGTATTCACAAAATTTTGGGCTCGTTTGTTCTGTACGGATACTAATTTTTGTACCCTTAGGTACAAAATTTGCACTGCAGACACAAAACCGCTGTAAAACATAGGTTTTTGGGTTTTGGTTTTTTTTTTTTTTTTTAGTATTAATTACTACTTTGTAATAAAAAAGATTAAAATGACTAATCACATGGAGTGAAAGGTAGAACTTCTGTTTTTCAATTCCATTCATTTTGCTTTCAAGTAAGATTCTGAGCTTGGTTGCTGGCTATGTGCAAATTAGGAAAGCAGAGGAAAATCTGCAGTCAGGCTACTGGGTCTGTGTAGGAAAGGTTCAGCCTGGCATAAACTGTACACCTGAGGTTTTAATCTATTTGCCAGATTCTGTATTCTCTTGCTGTACACTTACATCCAGTCAAATGAAAAGCAGAGATATAGATGTTCATAAGGATACGCTAAATCATAGCATGATTCATGTAGTAATACTGCTGTAGCTGCAGTTTGCTCACAGCAAAATTTTTAGGATTAGATATCTTTTATTACACCAACTAATACAGTTGGAGAAACTAGGTAGGTCTAATATGCAAACATTTTTAGTGATGAAGAACTGAAGAAGGGGATGGTGTCCTCAGACTTTTGCATTTTTTTGCTCATTAGATGGTTTACACAAATTTACTATGTCACTGAATGTCTTTGCTTCGCTGCAAATTTTGTAAGTTGCCAGTGACCCAAAGGGGCCATAGTGGCAGCCTGCAATTGCTGGGAGATTTTGAGAGGGACCTTCTTTCTTGCCTAATGCTTTTCCCTGAATTTCCATCCAAGAGGCTGTGCAATGCAAAAAAAACCAAAAACCCATGCCTGTGACCCTAATCTTATACAGTGACATTTTATTCTTCAGGCCTTGGAGGTCAAGAATATGCCTGCGTAGTCCTTTCCTGGCAGACATAAACGTACACTTCTCATGCTTCAAGCTGGACTGAGGCCAGCCCTGAACAAAAAACGTTCAGCTGCAGTTAGAGTTGCTTTGTGTTCAAACTAATGTGGGACTCAGCCTCTCAGCAAGACTTAACTTTCTCAAGTACTACACAATGTTAGCCAAACTATACAGCTTTTGATCTGGGGCGAGCTCATATTCAGCTGACTGAAAGCATAAGACAGATGAAATCACATCTGTGAGCAAGATACAATACAAATTAAAACTGATCTTATGCAACATGGGTAATGGTCGTGCATGGCAGAAGGTCTGTCCTTGCTGTGCCAGGGGGCCTGGGGACACAATTTTGCAGGCATAGCCTTTGGAGGTGGGCAGCAGAATGGGGAGGTGCAGAGAGGGAGAGCACGGGAAGGTGCTGGCACAGAGGAGGTGAACTAAGGAAATTACGTTGTTTTCCTTGAAATGACAAAATCCGATTTTCTTTGCTGTCAAGAAGCAAATGCAAGCAAGCACATCCCCAAATGCAGTATGTAGGTGGCACAGAATCAATGCAAGTTTTGAGTTCAGATGATATTTCAGTGATAGCAATTGACTACATGAACATATTAAGAAGAAACAGAAAAGTAAAACATGGTGATGAGGTAATCTTGGTTAATAAATTAATGTGCATAAGCCACTTTATTCACATTTGAACTTCTGGTGTTGATTAATTTATCACATGGGAGGGGTCTGAGGAGGGCATTTGCTATTATTAGTATAGTTGAGCATAGGAAGGCCTTGAAACACCTGGTCACAGCAAAAACATCCCTGTTGTTAACATCCTTGTTGATAGGAACAAGTGAAATGTTGAGACTAAATACAGAAACAATCTCTAAAAGGAGACAGGTTGGAGATGTGTGACTGTTTAAGAAAAACATTCTTTGTGTCTGGCTTGTATTGCTATCAAGGGTAAGGAAGATAATACCATGTCCCTAGAAAAAAAAGGGGCTGTAGAAAAAGTGCTTTTGTTCCATCTTGAAAGTAAATTGGTGATTAATTGCTTTAGAACTATCAGTTAAGCAGAGAAGGTATTTGCTTCCTTATATAAGCATCCATACACAAAGCCATTCTGCTCAGCCTGTTTTCCTTGAGCATGAGATTTAAGCTTGCGCTCCACCAAGCTGTTTTTCAGAACTCTGTTTTCTGTCTCTGCTCTTTTTGCCTGCAGAATTACCAAACATCCGTGAGAAATATTCATTGTTTTAGGCCTGCTAAATGTAAACAGCTCTCAGTTTTACAGCGACAGAGCTGCAGAGGAGCTGCAGTCACCTCAGGGATGGAATGTAAACTGGGCTAGGCAGCTATCAGCTCACAAACAGCTCTTTTTAAAGAACGTACATCTGAAGTTGTTTGACTCTGTCCTACCAGGACAAGATTGGTCTCTGTGCTATGATTGGCAGGAGCATATTCAGTGTTTAAAAACTCCCAGAAAAAAATACTAAGCCATGGATATTTATTCCTCTCATTTTGAATGCTGTATCCAAGTTATCATGTAAAGAGAATTCTCCATTGCACTGCATTAGACAGTGTATATCCTGCAAAATCATAGAACATTTTCTGTTCTTGCAGCCTCTTTTGTCGGTCAACTAGTGGTACATAGAATGGTCTAGATATCAGTTTTACTATTAAAAAAAAAAAAAAGGCATGGTGATGGTATGTGACAAGTTTTTTTTACTGCTCTAGAACTACCTTCTAGAGTAGTAAGTAAAGACAACTAAGTAGACAACATTATTTTTGAACTTAAAAATTCCATAGCATCTTAATCACCTGTGAAATACTTTCTTGTCTAAAAGCAAATTTTGTGCAAGGAGGTTAGTTTGGAAATTAACTCAAATTTTTTCCAGTAACTTTTTCTGGTTTCACTCCGACACAATGAAACAGAAGATGGTTCAAAAGTTACTGCCCAGTTGGGAACGGGCTTTGTTTTTCTTACAAGGTAGGGTTAGTAGATCATGTAATTAGAAGTACTAAATGCAGATTCAGTGGATTAAACATAAGTGTCTTGGGGGGGTAGTGGTTCTTCACTACTAAAGTCGTAAGAATTTATAAGTAACATTAGAACTAAAATAAAACAATTTAAAGTATTTGCACTAAAAAAGGCAGTTGTTAAGCCTTTGGTAGTGACCTTCTTATCCAAAGGTGTTCTGCAGTATCTGGCAGCTATCAGATAATCAGAGGAGCTGCTGAGAACTGAAGCAGTGCTGCTGTGGCTGGGAGCAAAACTCCTGGAGAGGAGGTGTTGGGGGTGGAGGCGCTTGCTGGGCGAGGCATCTCATGGCTGGCTGACAGAAGTTGCTCGGTGTTAAGCCTTTATGTGGAAAAAAATGAAACAAAAATGGGAGATGAGGAGTCTTATTCACTCTCCATCTTGTAATTATTATCTGCCTTATTCCCCCTTTCCTTCAGTAGGTTTTTCCTTCCTGTTGCCACAATAAGTGGAATCTGCACCAAGGCCAGAAGTTAATCTTTTTGAATAACAAGTAATACTGAAGAAAACAGGAACAATTTATTATATTTATTTAACAAAATTTATTGCATAACAGCTTAGCCTCAGAGGCACGTTAATTACAAAAAAAAAAAAATAATTGGGTTCAAATTCTGCTGGATGTTAACACAATCCTGGTTTCCCTAAGGTTGTCCTGGCTGTCCAGTGCAGCCTCTCTCACATGCACTGTCAGATCTCTTCAATCAAGTAGCAACCATAACTAGAGCCTCCCTACTGATGCCCAGCAATCATAAGAATCTTGAAGCTGCTTACAGCTGATACAAATAATGATCTCGCTCTAGGTGGTCTTATTAGCCCAGCCATTTGGATTGGCACTGCTAGGAAACCTGTGCAGATCCATTTTTACCAGCCCGCCCCCGAGGGTGAATCTTTGCAATATAAAGTCATGCAATTTGGAAATGGCTTATGACAGAACTATACTCTGGAGTCCGAACTTTCATTTTAAAATACATTCCTACAACTTCAGGATGTAGAAATAGACCAAACAACAACTTCAGCTTTACTCTGATGCAATAGGGTTTTTTCCTCATTCAGGTGAGAACTTGGAAGTTCCCTGGTAGCCGTGAGCTGCCTCGTTCATACCAAGATGAGGCTTTGAGAAATTCATGCTGTGAAGCCATAGGTTCTGGCTCTTTTTCCAGTTGCCTTTTTTCCTTAGGGATTTGCAGAACTGATTCAGACTTGTTAGTCTGTCCCACGCCTCTTTGCAGTCCAGGCACAGAAAGGCCTTTTTGCTTTAGTAAGATATACTCTAAACCCAATGTTCCTGTCTGAACCCTGAAGATTTCCTTTAGTGCAGGGCCTGTTCTGTATGTTCCCTGCCAGATTTAGGCTAAACCCTAAACTGGATTCTTTTATTTCTCCAAGTTCTTCTGTTTATTTCTTGCAGCTACTGTAAGCCTTCTTTTTTTAACTGGGCACTTCTACCCAGGAAGTAATTTTTACTATGTACTATGTACAAAGTACTATTTTACTTTCAGACCCTTTGTTGTGTGTGGCCTGTTCCACATCTGCATGACTGACTCTAATCCTGTGGGAATAAATTTGCCAGTCTGACCTTAAATCTGGTATGAGACTTGCCTTAAGTCATTGCCTCTACATCATCATCATCATGGGAAGGAAAACACAGTATTTCAATCGAGGAGAAGGCTTTACAAGTAGCTTGAAGTATATGTGTCACCTTCAGAGGAAAGGGCCAGATGCAGAAATGCATTATCATGTCCCAA
Source organism: Falco peregrinus (assembly GCF_023634155.1). NCBI lineage: Eukaryota > Metazoa > Chordata > Aves > Falconiformes > Falconidae > Falco > Falco peregrinus. The sequence continues at coordinate 5,831,299 of NC_073739.1, forward strand.
CCTAAAATGCAGTTTTTGGTGGATGACAAGAGTCAGTCCCCTGCCTCTGTACTCTCCCCATCTACCCCAGGACATTGGATGTCGTCCTCCTGGAATGTTTACTTGTGTCTCATGAAACCAGGAGTCTGTGAGTTGTTTCTTGTCTTTCTGGCTTACTTTACTGGATTGCAAATCCAGTCCAGCCCATAGATTCCATGAAAATGAGTTACTAGTGAGTGCATTTCTGTTCCTTTTCAAGTATGATAGAGCAGGGCTATTTTGGATATTTTTTCTGTTTTCAGTAAAAGCCCAGGGATGCAGTTTAGAGACTTTTGGACTGAGGGGATCCATACAAAGTGAGAGGCAAGCTTGTGGCCTGGAGCTTCTCTCAAGAGGGATATGAGTCACCAGTCAACCCTGTGATCATTATGCATAGCAATACCAAAAACTATTAAAATAACATTAAAACTGTTAGAAAGAATTAGCTAGAGAATGTATAAATAAGAGAACACAAGGACACTGGTACACCTTTGTAATCACAGCATTTGAAAGCTACAACTTGTTTTACCTATTGTAGCTTTGGAACATCTACAGCGCTTAAAATTCACTGTGTCTGGATGTGATGAGTCCAATTCACTGGCTATTGGCTGTGCTTTGGGTATGACAAATTAAGTACCTCTTTAATTCCTATACACAGCTTGAAGATTTTTGAAGTAGAGATCGGTTTTGAAATATTTGAAGTGTTGTAAAATGAAAAGACTGTCTCACATCCCATTTTTCCCCACCTTTTTCATAAACGACGTAAATAATTTTATGTATTGATGGAAAATATAGCAGGTGAGTTTAAAACAGAAAGAGAACCTTTCTATTCTACTTTGAATAAGGGGATAGCCATTCTCAGCTTAACAAACTGGTTTTAATGTTCCATGAATATATATCAGACATTTGAAGCTAATAAGTGTGATAAGTACAAGTATGATCGAACTGGTGCCCAAAGTATGGAATATATTTATGTACTTTATTCCTAGGGCCCCCTGGTACTAGTTTACAAAACTAATCTTTCAAATTGTAAGTAATTAAGAAACATGCAAAAAGCAGCTGACACTATGACAGTATACAACTGTGTGCTCAAATTCCTTTAGCATTTGGTGGGAGATTCTCGTCAAGAAACAGGAATTAGACCATATGAACCTACATAACCCAGCCTTGGGCACAGGGAACTAATTTACTAGAGAAAATACAGATAGTGTTTAGTTATTTTTTTAAATACAAACCCCTATGTCTACATTACTGTTTTAATACAAGCCTCTTTAACAACATCTGAGAGGTTCTTTTAAAGGATTAAGCTTGAATCACTTTGTATTTTTAGAAATTTTGCTAAGCCTGTTTTTTGACTACTATCTGCAAACCCACTTACTTGAGACGAAGTTAATGTGTTCTGCATTCTCATTATATGTCAGAAATTATATGAAACTGTTACAGAAAACATTATATTCTTTAGTGCTCACCACAGCTTCTAGTCACCAAGTATCAAAACAGTGAAGGAGGCATTACAGAGTAATTTTTCAGGCTATTTTCATATGCAGATGCTCTATTCCAGAATAAATATCAGTTTATTTAAGTCATTTTTGTGTGAAGACAGTTAGAATAACAGTTATTTTAGGAATAAAAGACTTCGTCTGCAGTTCATTTTCATATGTTGGCGGAACAACTGAGCAGAGATTCTAGCTAGATAAGGAGGTTTCTGTGTTTGAGAAAGCAGTTCAGTTTGTACCCCTGAACAAAGTCCGTGGCAGCAGGATATAACTAAAATCTATAAATACTTGAACCACACTCCGGAACTTATTTTTACAATACTGTTTGCGTACTAAAAGTTGTACTTAATACCTAATCTATGTTATTGCTTTAGGTTAGTCACAGTTCTAGGATCCTTATCTTTTTGGCATATTTAATGTATTTTTCTTTGTCTGTTTTTAATCTAAGTTATTGCTCAGAGCGCTAGTGACCCAGTTCCTTCCCCCACTTGTTTACAGATCAGGTAGGTCTGTACAGAACAGATAAACTACAACTACTAAAAGATTATTTAATGCTGTTTAATAACCTATGTCAGCTGGCATGCTCATGATGGTTTTATTACAGGCGTCTGAAAAGTCCTGTCTTCAAGTGGAATCATCTTAAATCTTTACTGCTTGTTATAGCCTATGCTGTTTACTAATTCACATTGGTTATTGTGGGTTCAAACTTCAATCTTTCCATTCGCACAACAAAATCCACAGGTTGTGCGTTCTGTTTTTGTTGGAGGGGGAAACCTTCTTCTGCTCTGTAATTATGAAGCCCTTTGCGCAGAGAAAGCAGCAGTTAAAGATACCTGTATCACAATAGATTATATTGATCACTGAACTCATCATTCTCTGGGCTGTATTTTAACATTTAGAGGGAACCTGAATCAAAAATTGTTACATATATTTAAATAAGGCCAGCATTTCTTTAATACCACAGGTTACAAATAATAGAAATACTAGGGGACTTACCTGTTAGCCCTTGAAGAATGCTCAGTTTGTTTTGAGCAAATTTCTCTTTATGTGTTAGAAGCTTCTGGCAAAACTTGAATTAAATGTTCTTTTATATCATACCAGACTTCATCTTAGAGTAGCTCTTCTAAACAGTAAACGAAGAGAGATCCCACAGTCCTGTGAAGATCTTTCTGCACGTAAACCTCTGCTTTTTTCTTGAGAGTGTAGATGGCATGCAGGCTACCAACAGAGGTACTGGGGAAAAGTATAACCATCTACCATCACCAGCCTTCAGCTAGAGGTTACATTTTTAGCGTACCTGCTTTTTGAGCTGCTTACGCAGCCACTAATTCTATAAACATGACTCAGGTTACTGTTAACAGTTTAACTGTTTTAAACTGTGGTCTTTGCTTCATGTAGTGCATTTTAACTGAAGAAGAAAAAGAAAAACCCCTCAAGATGATCTCCAGACCAGTGTTAGGGGACTAACCTCCGGGCAGAGTTTTGCTACTGAAGTATAGTAAAGCCAGAAAACACAATGTGTCTGTAATTACATCTTGCTTATTTATTTTTTAAGAACAAATAGTTATCCTTCACAGTTGGCTAGCCATATAAGGAAGCATGGGAGACCCTCTGCTACCATATATAAGATATTAACCAAGGAGACACCCTGATGGCATCCAGACCCCAATTTATGGTGAGTCTACCCTCCCCGTGTTGTGATCCCTACAGGGGGGGAAATCTCCCGTAGGCATGTGGGTAGAAAGAGGGCTGTGTATTACTCCAGCCAGCATCTAGACTGCAGGGACTTTAGGTTATTTTTAGAACAGAGTAGAAAAAATAGAATAGTTCCAGTTGGAAGGGACCTACAATGATCATCTAGTCCAACTGCCTGATCACTTCAGGGCTGACCAATAGTTAAAGCATATTTTTAAGGGCATTGTCCAAATGCCTCTTAAACACTGACAGGCAGGGGGAATCAGCCAGAGGCATGGGGCATTGTCCATTTCCAACTGTTTACATAAAGCATCAGGATTTAACAGGCATGCTTCCCTTGCAGTACTTTTACTTACCAAACATCACATATCACTGACCCTGGAGAGAGTCCCAAATTCAGTTTAGAGGTAATAAATGGTCATGCTGTCAGATTTGTGGGTGCTAACTGCTGGAAACTTACACCTGAACTTTAAGAAAAATCTATATCCAGAAATGGAGGAAGAAAAAAGTCACATTATTAAAAGTTTTTCCCAATGTACCCCCTAAGCACATAGAGATCCCACTTGAGAAGCCTCTAGAGGCAATTAATCTGTCACGGCAGCTCTGCTCAGGGTTATTTTCTGAGCTTCTAGATAGAAAACTATGAGGCAGATCCTACTGTAGAAAACCAACATCTATTGGAAAAGCTTGGTTTGGGCCTGCCAAATTGGCATGTTCAGACTGCCCTTAGCTGTTTCTGGGTACTTAAAACTGGAAGAGTCTGTAGATATTTGCTGGTTTTACAAAGAGGCTCTTTTCCACTTCTTTTTGCGTCATTATAGCAAAAGTGTTGTGTTACCGAGGGTCTTGCAGTGGGACTCAGAGTGGCAAAGCAACGTGCATCTTTGTCCCTGAACTAAATGGAGGTGATAATAGGAACTGTCTTTAAAGGGTACTATGCCGGGTACATTGATCTGAATCTGTATATAAAATAAATGGGTTGGACTTCATAAGGGCCTATTAGCCCTTATTTTTCCTTATTTATATGAAAAAGTCTAATAAAAATCAAGTATAAATTCTCAATCACTCAGCACATTCTTTGTTAGGGACAGCATGATTGAAAGAGAGGAGAAACTGTTAGAGGAGGCTTTTGTCAGGCTTGTTCCGCGGAGGGTGCGAGTTGCCCCAGCCTTTCCCCAGTGGCTAGCTTCTGCCAGCTGTGAGCATCGCGGTGCCTCACCCCCTCCTGCCCTGCACCCCACACCCTCAGGTTGCCTGCTGCCTTGCTCAGGGAAGCAAAATAAGTCCCTGAGCCTAAAGAGGGGAAGTGAGGAGGGCAGGGACTGAACCCAGCATGAGATCAATGGCTGTCTTGCTCAGCTGGGGGACGCAAATGAACAACATATGGTTGCTGATGTCTAATCGCTACTTGAAATGGTTGCCAGTTCTGCTGCTGCTTAATAAAGTGTAAACATCTTTACACAAAAGCGCCATGGGTCACTCTTGTACATATACATCAGTATTTCAAGTGGCTTTATTTCAGTTAGCTGTTTTGGCTTTTCTTAAAGTGCCGGTTTACAGTGACATATAATCAACATATTTTAAGCAAATAATTCATAAACACAAAAATATCTCTAAGATACACAATGCATGCAAAATTATACAGTCAGACTTTGGAGCTGCTCTTCAAAAGGTACTTCTCTTTTAATATATATGTTCACTGGCTTAACTGAAGGCAGAAATCAAGCTAAACCCACATGTGTTTTTTTTATGTTGTCAGTTATAAAGCACCCCTCTCTGAATGATGGTAATTTCTGAAACAGTTTAGTGACCAGTGAAGTAATTTAGTGTTCATGTAAATTCACAAAGGAACTTCAACTGCTTATTTTAGCATCATTAATACAGAAAAAAAATAAATGGAAAGTGAGTTATGGAACCTTTCTTTTGACCCAGTTAAACAGTGTTTTGAATCTTCTAAATTATATAATTTTATTATTATATAATTTCCTCTGTGCTCTGAAACATTCTCTGTGATTTAGAATTTTTGTTAGTGTCCATAGGTCTCTCCCATTTTTTGAACATCCTTTGTTGGTATTTTTGTCCTGGCACTTAACATCAGAACACAAAACACAAGAACTCTTGGCTTAAATCAGTGCTGTCCTGTTACTACCGAGCAGTAACAAAACGTATGATTCATATGCGCTATTATTAAGCAGCATCCCGGTGTTCGAGGAGGGAACCCCTTCTTCTACCCATATAAAGTAAATTCAAAGCAGATGAGAGTGGTTTGGTGAGGACATAGGGTTTTTAATGTGTTTATTTTTCTATGTTACTGTTCATTGCAATTAAGTCCAACAAAAGGAACAGCACTGCAAGTTATGCCTTTGATACTAATCCTCTTTTGATATTAGTTTGGTGTAGTGACAGCATATGGTTGGGCTCTTTGCTTTGTTTTGTTTTTTTAATCAAAATGCATGTAAACAAGCTCTATAAGGAAGACAAACTTTTTCCTACATAGAACAAAGAAAATTTTGATTTATTAAAAGAAAATATTAGAATTGATAAGAGAAGAAATTTATTTAATGTGAAAAGGAAAGAAATGACCACCGTTAGGATTCATTTCTGTGAGACATATATGGAGACATTTTGCCTAGAAGAAGACAGTGTCTCAAGCTATGTGAGTTCATACTGGGAAACAGGAATTTACAGAAATCACAAAAACATGACATGAGCATGTTATTTGCTGGCATGCTCTAAAGCATTCTAGAGGAGTCGGCCCCTTGTTCTGTGGGTTTGTCCTGGTGCGGAAGGATCTTCTCAGCTACAGGAGGCAGAGGTGCTTCCTGCTGGGATGAGAAAGTGAAACTGTTTTGAGCAGCTGTGGCAGACTCTAGCTCCATGCACTCTTTCAGAGCTAAACTTTGTTATTCTGCTGCTTGGTGCTTTTATACCTGCTTGGGTTAGCCTTCTCCACAACTTTTTTCTCTGGAGCGCAGCAAGGTGTTCTTTTTCTTGTTTTCTTCACGCAGCACATCATGCTGCCTTTTCAGCACTGCTTGCAATAGGGAAAGGTTACTACTCTCAGATTTTTTCTCCCCCTGTGAAAACATTTCTGCAGTTCTTAAAATTATAAATCAAATTTTGATCATATTTAACTGCTTTATTATTTCACTTCTACCCTTTATTTTACTTATCACTTAGGGTTTTTTAACTTCACATTTGCACTAACAGTGCTGAAAGTTCCTGTTTTCTAGTATTTTTGGAGGAGTTGTGTAGCTAATAACACATCAGATACACTTAGGTCTTTCTGAAATAATGTTTTTTATTATTTACTACATTGTCAGGCTGAAAACTTGGGAAGGAATCTTGACAGACTGGCTCAATTCGAGGACAACATGGTAAATCAATTACCTATGTATTTCAGCAGAAAAAATATTCCTGTCCTCCTCATTGGGTGTTGCGTATTCTCTGACCAGGAATAGATTATGTGATATTGTTTGCCACAAAATGCAAGGAAAAAAAATCTTACTTAAGTAAAAGAAAAAGGGATATTCTTTCATCAAAGTATTCCTAATTTATTAGTTTCACTGCATGTCCATGGAACGGTTTTGAAGGAATGCCACAATGACAACCACTTTAATATAGTACTTCCCAGAAAAGTTCAAAACAGTTGGTGGAAGGTAAGACGTAGTCTTAAATCCAGGAGTAACTGGAAGTGCTGATATGTTGGGTATTTATTTGGAATCATTGGCCTTTATCACTCTTGAAATGTTAAACGAAGAGAAACAAAGCTACCTGTTTGACAGAGTTCATGAAAAGGTGCACAGCTCAGTTTACAGTGGGTACCACTGCAAGTGTGTGTTCAGTCTGGGATGGTATGGAGCAGCCCTTGTAGTGCTCTGCTGTGTATTTTTGGTTAGAATGGTGTTCGTAACACATGGAAGTTTTGGTTACTGCTGAGCAGTGCATCAAGGCTGCCGCTCCAACCTCCCATGTCACTGCTCAAAGGTCAGTAGGCTGGAGGTACACAAGAGGCTGGGACCTCTGACACCAACTGACCAAAGGGATATTCCGTACTGTGTTCCATACCATGCTTTAGCAAAAACAGCTAAGAGAAAGGTGGATATATAGGTTTCTTCAAAGGGACTTACAGTTTTACCCATAGTTAAATTTTCCTGCGCGTAATCTTGGATTTGATCATACAGTGGCCAAATAGTATATTAATGCTATAAAAGATATGTGAACTTTGTACATATACTAATTGTTCAAAAACTGACCCAGTCTACTCTGGTCTGACCAGTTAAGGTCATTACTCTTACCACAGATTCACAGAAGGTTTAGCTTGGAAGGGAGCTTCTGGACACCATTTTGTCCAAGCACCCTGCTTGAGCAGGGCTACCCAGAGCCGATTGCCCAGGACTGTGTCTAGATGTTTTTTTTCTAGATCACCTCCCAAGGATGGAGACTCCATGACCTCTCTGGGCAACCTGTGCCAGTGCTCAGTCACCCTTGAAAGTGAAAAAGTGTTTCCTGATGTCCAGAGGGAACCTCCTGTGTTTCCATGTGTGCCCACGGCCTCTGGTCCTGTCAGTGGGCACCACTGACACCGCCACCTGGCTCCCTCCTCTGTGCCCTCGCCCTTCAGGTGATATATAAATAAATAAATATATCTATAAATATATGTATACACACACATACCTGATATATAAGATTCCCCCAGTCCTTTTCTCCAGGCTGAACAGTCCCAGCTCTCAGCCATTCCTTGTAGGAGAGATGCTGTCCCTTAATTGTCTTCATGGCTTTTTGCTGGACTCTTTCCAGTATGTCCTTGTTTCTCTTTTACTGGGAAGCCCAGAATGACACAGGACTCCAGGTGTGGCCTCAGCAGCGCTGAGCAGAGGGGAGCAATCATCTCTCTCAACCTGCTGCCAACACTTCTATTGCATCCCAGAACGCTGTTAGCCAAAGGCACATGGCAGGCTCATGTCAAGCCTGGTGTCCAGCAGGACCCCCAGAGCCTTTCCTGGCAAGTTGCTGTCCAGCTGGGTAGCCACCAGCATGGTGGTCGTTCCTTTTCAAGTTCAGGATTTTGGCTTCCCCTTCATGAGCTTCCTCTCTGCCAGTTTCTACAGCCTGTCTAGGTCCTTCTGGATAGCAGCATGACCCACTGGTGTATCAGCCATTCCTCCCAGTTCAATGTCATCTGCAACTGTGCGGAGGGTACACCCTGCCTTGTCATCCAGGTCATTAGTGAAGATGTTAAGCAGATCTGGACCCAGTGGCATGTCAGTAGTCACTGACCTCCAACTAGACTTTGCAGTAATTACCACCCTCTGGACCTGGACATTCAGCTGGTTCTCAGCCTACATCACTGTCTGCTTATCCAGCCCATAAATCAACAGCTCATCTATGAAGATCTTGTGAGAGACCGTGTCAAAGGCCTTGCTGAAGTCCGAGTAGACGATACCCACTGCTCTCCCCTCATCTACCAAGCCAGTCACTTCATTGTAGCAGTTTATCAGGTTGGTCAAGCATGACTTCCCCTCAGTGAAGCCATGCTCACTGCTCATTGTGATTTTCTCATCTTTAATGTACCCGCGAATAGTTTTCAGGATTAGCTGCTTCATCACCTTTCCATGGATGGAGGTGAGGCTGAGCAACCTGTAGTTGTCTGGGTCCTCCTTTTTGCCCTTCTTGAAGATGCAGGTGACATTTGCTTTCCTCCAGTATTTAGGCACTGCTCCTGGTCACCATGGTTGGCCAAAGATTACTGCAAGTGGTCTCACGACATCTGCCGGCTCCCTCAGCACTCATGGGTGCATCCCATCAGGTGCCATGGTCCAGTTTGCTTAGGTATTCTCAGACCTTATCCTCTTCCACCAAGGGTACATCTTTCCTGCCCCAAACTTTACCCCCGGTCTCTGGGACCTGGGATACCTGAAAGCTGATCTTTCTAGAAAAAAGACTGAGACAAAGATGACATTCAGTACTTCCACCTTTTGGTTTGAAGTGGAGAGAAGATACATTTTGATGTGTCACGTGCTGTATCCTCATTTTAAAGTCCATCTTATCAAAGCATTGCAGCACTTAACCATAGCAAGCTGTAACTGCTACTACACTGCTATTCCACTTGTTTATTCTTGATACATACTTCTTATTATTATCTATCTATCTAATTATTATTATTATTCAGCCAACCTACTCCTCAGTTGGCAGTTACTTACCTGATTGGTGTGGAATCGCTTCAGTCTTCTGCTTTTTCCTTTTTCCCTTTTTCTCTTTTATTCAAAAGGCAAGGCTCACTTAGCCTCATTGTTTTCTCTGTAAATTTCTGTAAGTGAGGCCAAATTTAGCTCTGCTATTTCTGAACTTAGATTTTAATAAATCCTTTTTACAGTTTAGAAGGTTGATTGGTTTCCTCACACCACCTATAGCTGGCATCACTGAATATGCCATGGACATTTGGTTTGGTTGACAGCGGTATAAATTCTTGTGTGGAATTTTTGTCATGTCCTTTTTGTTATATAAATGAAGAGAGAATGCTGTAAAATTTCTGGTAAAAAATTGCAGTGAGGTGATAAAAGTAAATATATTTAGTGTGGCTCCAAACAAACAAAATTAAAATCTTCACATTTTCAGAGAAGATAGTGATGTTGAATATCACCACTGGGATAAAGGCAAGATGGTGAATAGACTTAGTGGCATGGACTGAAGGTTATGGCTACTGAGGCAGGAGGAGAACCCAAGGATAGATGCATTCATAGGTTGGAACAAAAAGGTCCCCATTCCTAGCTTTGAGAATAAAGGCATGATACCTTGCAGGTCTCGTAGCAAGTGCTTTTAACAAATCCTTCATTTCAGAGTGCTGCTGTGTGACTGGGAAATAATACATACTAAAAAAAAATATCTTGGCAACTGCAGGCCTGTTAATTCAATCTCAAAAGCATGTAAGAGTTTAGAAAATAATTTTATCAAAAGACGTAGTGATAAATGAAGTGGGCAATAAGACTCGCATGAGTTTATACTTAGATTGTGCCAGACTAGTCTGATAGTTTTCTTTGATGAGATAAATGCAGTAAAATACATGATATGTCACATAATTAGTAAAATAATAATAGAGGAGGATTAGTCCAAGAACTCAGGTGTGGGAAGAGACAGACTAGTGGGAAAAGACAGCTATGAGAAAGGGGTGAATGAAGAGCGGTATGTCACTGATTCTAAAGGACTAGTTTGTGGAACAGAAAATAACATGTCTGGGAAAAATGCACTGATGGCAGAAAGCAGGGAAGCACAGACAGAATGAAGTGGTAGCGGGGTATAGTGTAGAAAGATGTGAATATCTCTGAAAGCTGGCATGCGAAATACAGGGATATTTCCTGGAACAACATGAGAAGTCATAACTTGTAGGCTAACAGCAAAACATTGTGGCAAGAGTTAGTCATCCAGAAATGAGAACTGTGTGTACTAGGTGATCACTAAGGTATTGCCATATGTTAGAAATGTTTCTATGGTATGTAGGGAGGTATGAAAACTGTTGGATGAGAATCTTGTGCGATGTCTGCAACCCTTCTCCATCCAACCCTGAGTACCTGTTTTCACGAAGGACAGAATCAAAGTGGCACCAGTATAGAGAACAATTAAATTGCTGTGCAAGCTGCCAAGGGTTTTGCACAAGGGCAGGTTTTCACACATGTGAGTATACATTTCAGAGTGCTGTACATAGGATTACTTGGAGAAAGAAACTAAATTGATCGAAGTAGGTTCTGTATTCATGGAGCTAAACTGATTTTGCTGTCCAGCCCAACTTGGGCATCTCTACGGAGTGCTGTGCTGTGCAGCGGTCAGCTTAGCCTTCCAAAATGAAGCCTGATGGACAATACTGCTGCTTTCCATGAATTCAGGATAGTGCAGACCCCAAGGAGGAGGAAATCCTGTTTAACCCAAGAGGCTTCCAACAGAAGAAAAGACAGATATAAATTGACCATGAATAAGTGCAGGCTGGAAACTAGGAGGTGGCTCTTCACTAGCAGAGGAGTGATGTTCTGAGGTAGCCATACTCTTCTTCATACAGGAATGTGCAGTTTTGTAAATCATCTGGTTTTATTCATTTATAGTTTGGTGTTGATGACTTAGGTTGAATACCCAGGTGCTAATTCCCGTCAAGTAATTGCTAGGTAATAGTTTTAGAGTTACAAAGGAATTGCAGTATCCTTTGATTAATTAATGGAGTAAATGACTGTCAGATGGGAACCCTGTCAAAACCCTTTTTGCTCTTCAACAGAAGTACATCAATTTATCATCTCTTATCTTTTAAGTTTTATTTTTTCATTTTGTCAAGAGGAAGCTTGTGAGTGACACGATATCACTGTAATTTTGAATATGGCACAGAACTACTGCAAACATTAACAAAAGTAGCAGTGTGCTACTTGACTGACATAAGTCACTTGTTATCCTTTAGTTACACCATTTTGGGTCAGGACTGATCACCCTGACAAGGACCAGGAAGAAGCATTATTTTATAATCTCAGCATAGAATCAAATGGTGGGTTACAAAGATTGTTCAAAAAGTGGCATTTAAAATCATACAATCTCTGTAAAAAGAGCTCTGAACAACTGGTATCAAAAGGAACATATCCTATATATATATATATATATATATATATATATATATTTAATGTTCCAAAAGGGAACAACTTATTCCAATATACGGTACCTATTTTGCTTTTTAAAGTAATAGGTTTGTTATTACAAAAGATTGCCCACTCTAGTTAAAAACTAAGCAAAGTACAGAAGACATGAGGTAGTTAGGTCTAAGGAACAATTTATTTGGAAGGTACTTTTTTGTACGTTTCCCTAACTGCCTCAGATATTATGAGTGAAAGGTCTATTCAGTGGCCTGTGCTCCACATATTTCTACTAAATTGCAGTGCATTGTGTTTTAAGCTGTAAGTGCCAAAGTAGCCAGCATTTGTCAGAACAGCGTAGCTAAACTACAGTTGCTTCTCCCAAATTCCAAAATAAGGCCTGCCATTTGTTTTCTGTGTTATAATCCAATTATCATTTGTATTTTCTGCCCAAGAATCAAGATAACCAGTATATGAAAGTAACATACAAATGTTTCTTTGCCTTTTACCTTTTTAACCTTTTTTTTTAAATGTCTAAAACACTGTAATGCCATTAATTACGATGAATTCTTAGATGAGTTATTACTTCAGCAGTGTTCCTGTTTTACTTTTTCAACAAAAGTCAGTATCCGTGAACGGTGTGCATTCTTAGCAGGTATTTGGACTCTTCACATTATTTTGGTTGGAAAACTGTTGACATTGTGATATACTTCTTTTTAATATACAAAAAAGTTATTTTTCTTGAAACACGGGAAAAGGCTAGACACAATAGGAATTACAGATGCAAAGTGCTTTCAAGCCAACATTCCATCCAGAAGGTGATAAAAACATGTTTCCAGGACTCTACCAGTCTGCTTGTGTGTTTTCATCCCTTTGTCCCTAGCCTAACAGTCTGCCCTTGACATATGCACAACCCTTCAGAGAACAAACAGTGATAAAGCCTTGCCACCCAGATGTGTGTTGTATTTTGCTTGTTTTAAGTAGAAACATTTGCTCAAGTTTTAGGAAAAGTACTGCTGGTATTGTTTGAGCTGGCTGGTGCTACAGAGCTGTTCACACAAACATTTCTTGTGTTTATCCCTAAATGGAAGGCAGCTAATGCGCACAGGTTTCAGTGGTGTTTAACCCACTCCAGACAATGGCATTTGTTTTAGCAGTGTCAGAATTTGGCAAATAGCAGTCTATATTAAGCTGTGTGTTAACCTCTTAATAACTGAATGGTTATCTGGCCATGCTTAGATGCCTGTTCCCAGAAGAAGGCTGATGAACCCCACATAAAATACTGAAATTTTTAGATAATGAAATGCATTTCATAATTGCTTTTAGTCCAGTTGTTGCAAGTTGCTTATTCTTATTATCCCATGTCATGGTCAGATAACATTGTCTATCTATCAATATACAGACCCTGCCTCTATAAGGATGTTTTTATAGTAAAGGGACTGTATAAGGGTTATGCAACACCATACATATATTTCTGTTGTAAATACAATGTCCAGGTGTATGCCATATTGCTTGTATCCTTTAACTTCCTTTGCCCCCTCATATGCTGATGTTATATGCATAAAATCAGTCTGCACAGCCCACAAATTGCTGTTGCTAACCACGCAGTGGGCTGTTGGTCAAAATGGTAGTATTCCTTATAAAGGGAAATAAAAATCGTCAGTTATTGCAGCTGGTTCAGTAGGTAAATTGAGACCTTCTTTATGTGAACACTTCCATTCATTAATGAAGTCTGCTTGTACAACTATTTCCTTTGTAAAGAAATCCACAGAAGACTGGGCTAAAAGTTTCTGAGTTGTGTTTTAATTTTAAATTTGTTTTAATTTTAATTTGTTTAGCAGTGTTCATTGTGGTCACAGCTGGAATACCTTTGTTCCTTAGACAATGCATTGGCTACCTAGCTGGCCAATGTGTAGTCCTTTGACATCTGGTGTGCACGGAAAACAACTTGTATCTGACTTGTAAGCGTGAAATCCTGGTCTGCTCTTAGGCAACAGAAGAAATGCTTACTCCCTTTTTTCTAGTATTGCTATCTTATGTGGTGGGGTATAATATTGCTACATGACTGACAGTCTGAAGACAGCAAATGCCTCTTAAGTTCATTTACTTGATAGAATTTCTGGCCTTACTGAATACAGAAGATAATGTCTCTTTTTATTTCATGGAGGAAAATCTCCACTCTCAGTCACAAAACTGGTGCCCAGTATGCATGGCAGTCTAGGGAACAGTATAAAACAATAAATATTAAGTCTCTTGATAGTCTTTTCAGATCTAGATGTAAGGGATAGTAGATTGTCTGCAAAAAGTTTAAAGCTAGTTTTGTGGCTGACAGTGTTAAAAGGTCGCTTCTTTGGGGTGAATATTAAATGTCCAGTTATCTTTCCTGAGTCTCTGGAATGGTAAATGAGTGTGTATTTTACTTCCAAACTGAAGGTAGGTGTGGTTTTTGGTTTTGGTTTTGTTTTTTTCTCACTGTTATTACTGATTTGTTTGTTTGTTTAATTCCAATATGTATGCATTCATTTTTTCCTGCAGATTTCATTTCTGGCCTCTGCTTACATGAGCCAACATCTTTCAGAGGAAAGCTGCTCTGCCCTTGCATCTCTTACCCATTACCTTTACCTTTGCCAGTTCAGCTGGATGCTTATTCAGGTTGGTCTCTTAGTCTTTCTCACCCCTTCCCCAAAACCTCTGCAAAAGTAACTGAGACTGTGCTTCTATTATATCACATATATTATATATATATATATATAGAGAGAGAGAGAGAGACATACATATACTGTATCTCTGCAACTCAGTGCTACTAAAGTCAAAGCATTAGATGGTCTTTATTAAACCTAGAGTGTCACAGCTCCAAGGGTAAATATTTGGACTCTCTAAGAATTTCCGCATCTCACTTCATCCTGTAGAAGTCTCTGCCTCAGAACACCAAAGAACTGGTTTTGTTGATAGTTTTTCTAAGCATCTCTTATTTGGTCTTTTAAAACAGTCTCTTACAGGTGAATGTAAGTGTAAATGGCACTGTAATTTTTTGAGTCAGTAGCATTTTAGTCATTAGACTTGTATAATATGACAAACATACCTTCATAAACTTGCATTACAATAAGGAGTATATACATTCATAAATATTGTCAGAATTTTCATAGAATCATAGAATCGTTTAGGTTGGGAAAGACCTTTAAGATCTTTGAGCCCCTTTGTTCAATGCTCGAGCACTGCCAAGCCCACCACTAAACCCTGCCCCTAAGGACCATGTCTACGCATCTTTAAAATTCCTCCAGGGATGGTAGACCTTCCCGGACAGCCTGTTCCAATGCTTGACAAACCTTTTAGTGAAGACATTTTTCCTAACATCCAAAGGAAACCTCCCCTGGAACAACTTGAGGCTGTTTCCTCAAGTCCTAGTGCTTGTTATCTAGGTGAAAAGACCGACCCCCACCTGCCTACAGCCCTCTTTCAGGTAGGTGCAGAGAGCAGTAAGGTGTCCCCTGAGTCTCCTTTTCTCCAGGCTAAACACCCCCAGTTCCCTCAGCCACCCCTCACAGGACTTGTGCTCTGGACCCTTCATCAGCCCTGTTGCTCTTTTGACATATTATAGAACAGTAAATGGTGTAAAAAACAACTGTCATAATGTGAGAGACCATAAGCCATCAAATTTGTGGAAAATTATCAGTTGAAAATTAGTCAAAATTACAAGCTGTGAGGTTATTTTGAAAATATGTTATCATGCCCTACTCAAGAAATTTGTTTTTGGCCCTAAGGTTTGAAATATCCCATTTCTTTGTTATTTTAATAGGATTTGTCCATAACAAATTAATTATAGCACAAAACTGTATACATATGCAGCTCCACACATTACCATACAAATCCTCCAATATGCAGGTTGTGAGACGAAACAAGGAGTTGCAAATTAGGCTATATCTAAATACAACTTTCTCTCACAGTGACATTTATGTGGTATCTGGCATTTTCCTGGGATTATGTCAGGCTTGCTTTCATCAAGAACCCTAGCAGCCTCTCTAACAGCTCAACTGTGCCTTTTGGTCTTTGCAAGCTACAAGTCTTGTCATGTACACTGCTGCTGCAACTCCTTGTAAAAATGGAGTAGAAACATCTAAACTGCTCTGACCCTAGTGATACTAATACACTCTTTATTATTCTTGGTTTTTTTACGAATGTATAGTTAGGAAGATTAAATAATCTTTCCAGTGGACGTTAACTTTCTACTGTCTTAATACAAATTTTTTCCTGCTGTACTTCACATAGCTTGTCTTACGACTTTCTCATAGAGAAGTAACCTAAATTATTTTGTAAGCTGTAAATTAGATTCCTCTTCACTGCTGCTCATTCACTTCATTCCTAAGATGCTTCAGATCTCCTGAACCTTTACTGTTTTGGACAGACAAATTAATGCTTTAAAGTTGACGTTTTACTGGGATATCTCATCATGTTTTGACTGCTTGGTGTTTGATTCTTGTCTTCCCATCCTACGTGTGTTACATTAAGTTGCAAAAGGATTCCCATTCTGAATGCTTGCTCTTCCAAGGATTAATCACTTACAATGACAAAAAATTGTGTGGCTGTTAACAGTTGGTCATTTTTATGGCTGTAGTTGAATTCCATTGTTACTTTTGTTGGAGCAGACTTTGGCTGGGTCCTAAGAACTTGCACATCCCATGGCATTTAGTGGAGCCTCAGGCTTGTGTTAGTCATGAAGGCTCTTCATGCAAATCCGAAGGGACAAAGGTGCTCAAGAGGGAATCCTGTATAGCCTGCTCAGCCATGAGCTGACAAGAGCTGCCAGGAATAAAACTCAGAATGAAGGGGATTGTCCCTTTTTGTAGGTGCAGGTCTTCATCTGTGAGTAATTTCTTGAAAGTCAAGACCCAAGAGGAAAGAAATTACATCTGAAATGTAAATCAACCCAGCCCTCAGATGCAATTTATTTCTCTTGATTGAGAATAGATCCTGAATTTTTATTTGTCACAGCAGAGTGAGGAAGCAATGCCAGGGCACTAAAGGCGTACTGGGGGACATCTCTGTGCTTGCATTGGTCCCCATGACAGCATTAATAAAGCTTGTGGATCTAAGGGAAAAACAGACTGATTTGGGAAGTCTAGATGCTACTGCTGTGTAAATGGCAGATTTAAATGCCTGGGAAATGAACGTTTGCACTTCTCAGCATGGTATACTTAATACATATGACTTGATTTGAAAGGCAGAATTAATAATGTATTTATACTTAAATGAGACTTAAATACTTCTGTCTGGGAAAAAGCAAAAATGCGCAAACAGATTCTGTATTACTCGTGCAGTCACTCTGCACTCTCTGAGGCTGTGTAGTATAGTGTGTATGCTTGATCACTAACTCATTTTATATGAATCTGCTAGTGTCAGTCTTGGTCACTGCATACAGAAATGGGTGAATGTGATAATGAAGTACAAGCATCACGCAGATACGTGCAGATATGTAGAATCAAAACACTGAGAAAATCCAGAAAATGCTGAGTGATCAAAAGATGGTGGAGCAACATTTCCAGGCAACAGAAGTCTACAGGAAAACAGAGATTTAACAATACAGTTGGACATACACACATTCAATTCTGTAGTCAAGACCAAATACCTTCTCTTTCTAGACTCTAGGACAACTTCATTCCCTTTTTGTCCAGATCCTTCCAGCTTCTGCATATTGATAGGTATAGTAATTATACATACCATTTTATCATATTTTAATAGTGGTTATAACAACCAAATCTATAGCTTTTAATTCTGATTTTTATTTTTTATTTTTCATTTTTAGCTTCTTATATTTGTAGGCTTACATTTGATACCCATATTTGTACTACACACACAGCTTCTGAAGTGCAGGAATGGAAAGGATCTCAGAGATCACCTGATCCATTTTCAGAGTCAGACAAAGGCCACATCAAATCATCCTTGCTTGTCTGGTTGTTCCTGTCCCTTTGTATTGCAATGTCTTCTTTCTTGGCTTTAATAGGGAGATTCTGTAAGTTGCAGAATGTTGATGCCACTGCCCAATTTTTTCAGGATGAGGCTTTCTTGACTGCAGAAGGAAAGGAGTAAGTAAGGTGCAAATGTCTCTTTGTGCCCAGAGAGAGAGCTTAGCCTGAAATATTTGCCTAATACTAATGTCTGAAATTCAGAAGTCTTCATCCTGACAAATGTCCCTTCATACAAATGTATGTTACTACAGCATAAAGCCTGTATTTTCAAATGCGGTCTGCACTTTCATCTTAGGAGCACACAGTAAGGATGCCTGTCTGTATTCTGCTGTTCTTCCCATGACAAATCTTTATTATGTCAGCCATTTATCAGGAAAAATAATTTTCTTCTTTCAGCATTTTCAAACTTGTTAAAAAAAAAAAAAGTTACCAAAAGAAGTTAAAAGCTCTCTTTTGAGAAAAAAAAATTCAAACTGTGCCATTCTCAATTTCCAATTTTGACTTGGAATAAAATTGTGGGAAAAGGTGGATACTTTTGAGCCATTGCTTCAATGGAGTAAATCAACAGCAAAAGTGGCACTTTAATAAGGAAACCAGAGTAAATGTCATGAGCTTGCTGTCACCCGTATCTAAATCCTCCTCCTTTGTGGATTTAATGGCACCTTAAATTTTCTATAAATTTATTGCAGACTTGTGAGGCAAGTACTTACCTTACAACAAGTTTAATGCTTATTTTTAAGAATGATTTATGGACTGCCTAACAGCTTTGAAAAAAGAATTATATGAAAACATGCAATCATTCTGAAAAGGAAAGCTATGGCCATTCCTAAAAAGAAGGAAAAAGGGAAACAGGTTTTCCCACTGAACTGGGAAAGACATTATTTACAGTATTTTGCTGCTACTATTTACCGGATAGCCACAGATTATCCTAAAGACAAATGAATGAATAAGTAAAGAAAAAAAAGAAATAAAAGCACCCCAGTTTGGGGAAGGTAATGTCAATTAATTGCCTCATTCTGAAAGAAAAAAGCTTCGCTGAAGTTCATGTTGTTTCATTAGAGTGTTATTTAAATTTGTAATTGTTTTGCGTTCCAGATCAGAACAATCGCAACTTGTACGTTTGTTCTTCCACCTGAGCAGCTGGGAAATGGACTGTATATTTTATTCTTCTGTAGAACTGGGTTGTTGTTACCACATGGCAACAGGAAAGGATTTGCTAAAATTAGCTCCACTATTTGTATTTCATTGATTAAATTTTGGAACATCAAAAGAGGTTGGAGACAGGAACTTATAATTATCAAGGTAGAAATATCACTGCACAGGAGATGATGAACTACCCAATCCCCATCAAATCTTTGCTGCAGCACTGGTGTTGAAGTGTTCTTCTGTGATAAGTGAGGTGAGATAGGTAAATATGGCTAAACAAACACAGAGCAAGGACATGAGGTACAATTTCTTAGAAAGCAATCTCAGTTGGCTGACTGCGAACAATGTTCACCAGTTTGTCAGAATTAGTAGAATCAACAATCCCTGAGCATAATGGCATAGATCAATTCAAGGATTTTGCTGTCTGGAAACGCAGTGAAGCACAGCCTAGTCAGACCTACAAGGGCATGTAATTTGAAGAATATTTATTGGCATAAGGTGACAGAATCTTGAATGGGTTTTCAATTCCATGTAAAAGTTAAGGGAGAAAAGGTCCTTATAAGAGAACAACCGAATCCTTCCACAAATTATGGATTTATTTTTTTTTCCAAACACCCTTTTCATCTCTTTAATGTTTTCTTCTTGTGAATGTCCAGCAAAGGAATTAATAGTCTTTCTGTGTTCTTTCAGCCTAAGCAGGACAGTTACTATTATATGGTAGAATTTTCCTGTGTTCTTTTAAGGAAAACAAACTTTGTCTTTGTTCAAATAGCACCAATCATGAAATGAAAACAAAAAAAGGCCATAATAATTACTGTATAATTAATATAATTACATACACTGGACTTATAAAATGTCAATCTCTAAGGGAGCTTTTAAAATGCTTACTAAACTAATAATTTTTTCTCTGAAAACAAGTTGTTAGCGTATGCAATGTGCTTTATGATTCATGATAGAAAGTATTGTATATTCATGCTATATAAATCACAGAAGAATAACTGTAATGATGATTAACTGATGAGATTTATATAAGGAATCCACAAACCACTAATTAAGTACTTGATTGTGAAAATTCAGTCTGCCTGAACAAACTGGTAGGCAAACACTTTGCCAAGGGGAATCTGCAAAATTTCACAAACACAAATAATCACTTTGCAGTTGTCTTGTCACTGTATATGGATTTTACCAATCCTAACAATAGACAGCTGCAAACTGAGCATGTAAGTCAACATTATTGTATGAAACCCCTGTGCAGACAATGGAGAGAGATGAATATGATTGGGTAAAGATCAGTGAGTGCCTGAAGATGTCTGCCCTCTCTCTACTGGCTGTCCAGACAGGCTAGAGGCACAAGATTGGATTAGATTCCTGCTAGACAGAAATGAATCCATTATTCTCCCCATGTAAATACCAGAAATAATTATATAACATGCGGTAGCTGCTATACGTTTGAAGTAGAGAAAGTGAAGAAATGTTTTGCAAAACATAGTTTTATTATGGATAGTTCAGGTGCTCATTAGAAAGTGGTAATGCGTGTGTACATGTGCATAAAAAAAATGCTCAACACATAGGAGAGCGTTTCTACTATTAACCTCTTAAAATGCAAAGATCCAAGCAAAACTCTTAAGTATTTTGGTTCACTGGAAAGGTTTCTTTACTTATACCAGCAGTTCTTTGGAGAGATTTCAACTATTCCACTTCATTTTGATTCATATATGGTAGTAAATTCTTAGTTATGCCATTTGATGATGAGTTGCTCGTAAAATGACACAGATTGCTGTAGCGATGCATGTGAATTTACATTCACTTAATTGCATTTTTTTCTCAAACTTTTGTACAAATAGTACACAAAATCACAGAACCACTGAAGTTGTAGGGGGATCCCAAGACTGTCTAGTCCAACACCCTGGCTCAAGCAGGGTCATCTAGGGCAGGTGGCCCAGTACCATGTGCAGTTAGATTTTTATTATCTTTAAGGAGAGAGACTCCACAACCCCTCTGGGCAGCTTGGCCCAGTCATTGACCACCCCCACAGTAAGAAAGCGTTTTCTTGTGTTCAGATGGAATTTCATGTATACTAATTTGTGCCCATTGCCTCTTGCCCTGCCATTGGCACCACTGAGGAGAGTCTGGCTCCCTCTCCATCACCCCTTCCCATCAGGTATCTATACACATGGGTAAGATCCACCTGAGCTTCCTCTTCCCCAGGCTGAGCAGCTCCAGCTCTTTCAGCTGCTCCTGATAGAAGAGATTCTCTTGTCTATTAATCATCTTCATGGCCTTTTGCTGAACCTGCTCCAGAGTCAAAACTGTTGAAGGTTAGTGCATTTCCTGCAAGAAGATACATAGAGCTAAACAACAGTGCAAAAAGATTCAATATAGATCACATTTA